>NW_028186508.1:439198-541254 GCF_003343005.1 Rhea americana | reverse complement strand
CAACGCGGTTCTGCCGGGAGCGACCACTGCGCCGGGGTCCGGGCTATCCCGGGAGAGACCACTGCTCGGGGGGCAGGGCTATCCCGGGAGAGACCACTGCTCAGGGCTGTCCCGGGAGAGACCATTCCTGAAGAGAAGGGGGGGGCCCTCAGGGCTGTCCCGGGAGAGACCATTCCTGAAGAGAAGGGGGGGGCCCTCAGGGCTGTCCCGGGAGCGACCACTGCTGGGGGGGGGCAGGGCTGTCCCGGGAGAGACCATTGCTGAGGATAAAGGGGGGGAAGCAGGGCTGTCCCGGGAGAGACCACTGCTGAGGACAGGGGTGGGGACGGTTCTCCCGGGAGCGACCACTGCGCCGGGGGCGGGCGAGGGGCCACAACGCGGTTCTGCCGGGAGCGACCACTGCGCCGTGGCGTGAAGTTCTCATTAACACCCAATTTAGGTATTTTAAAACTGCTTCCTGCTTTCGGCCGCCCCGCGCTCGGCGGTGAGGGGTTGGTGGCCCGCGCGGAGCGGCTCCCGCGGGGCGCGGGGCTGCGCTGCCCGCGGCGGCCGGGCCGCCGGCTGCGGCGAGCACGAGCAGGTTGTGGGTTGCCTCGTAGTCACCTCCTGGCACCCGGGCAGGAGGGTGTTCGCTGCTGCTTTCACCTTGGAAGAATCTTTAAAAATGCAAGAAAAGACCTGGTTTTGAGACTTAAGAAACTAGTGAGGAACTATTTTGTTTAGAGGTAACCGGAATTGCATGGTTAGTCGAGGGGCACTATCGTCTCCAGACAGAATTTCGTCCTCTGCAGGAATACTGGGAAAAATAACCTTAAGCTCTCTCCATCCTTTCCTTCCGTAGCCTTTGGAATTACCGGGGTGCCGTTCCTGGAATATCAGGCTCTGTATCGGACTTTATTTTGGGATATAAGAGTGCAAAGAGAGAGGATCTTCTCCAGCCTGACCTGGGAAACACGGACATTCCTGCTGTGGACTGATGCTGAGGAAGAGCTGACGGATGAGATAAAAGCTGTTAATTTACACGGAAATGGATTTATGGTCAAGAGTGGCAGTTTGGCTCCTGTGTGGTTTTCTTCTGCAGCAAGGGCAGGGGGAGAGGCCTCCAGGTTCCCATCTGGATGAAATTGCAATTGCAGGTAAGAATAAGGCTTTTGAAATATTTTWGGTATAATCTTCTCTCTTTTCCAGAATTTAGAAAATGTTAGAGACAAATTACAGCTTTTTAAATCCCATTAGCCACTTTAATGGAGGCCTCTACACTGTCCGTTTTAATTACCGTGTGCTTTTGTGGAAGTATTAATGTTCGTAAATCTTCAAATTCCATCAGTGCTGCAGGGGATCAATTTATCACATGATAGATTTTCCATCAGAGGCATACTGTGTCTTGGTGCAGCACCCAGTTACAGCCTTAGAGCTTTAAATTAGGTTTTCTAACTCCAGTTGTTTCAGACAGATGCCTTTGAAAAGGTACAGCAAGCTAGTCTGGTGCACTGCTGAACGGTCTAGGCGCAAGTGGTAGTAAAACACGAACCAGTCTTGGGGATATTGATCATTTATTAATTAGAGCTGCTGTTAGTTAAGCCTTTGAATACACTATGGCATTGGATCTGAAATCCACAGCTTTCAGGACAAGGGTTAAAGGACCCGAAATAATCCATGTTTATTTTTTGAAATGAACTCCAGCTGTTTGTTAATGAGAATATTTTGCTGTTAATTTTGAATTGTGACTTGATCTATTTAGAAAATGTCCATATTTAATTTTTTCTAAAAGACATTCCTACCAGAGCACACTATTGAGCTGGGGTAGGGGCCAAAAATCTCAACAGTTGTGTAACCATAGCATGCCCTCGCACCAGCTGGCTTCAGTATCKTCTTTAATTGTGTACTCTGGAAGGTGAGCTTTTGGCCAGAGAAGAGCAGAGGCAGTGCAAATAAGACAGCTGACTGTTCCGCWTTCTCTGTTTTACCTTCACATCCTTCCCCTCCATCACCAAAAAGCCAACAACCAAGCAAAAACAACCAAGCAAAAATCCAAACAGCCCTCTGGAATTGGAGGTTTTAGGGCAGATTTTGTCTTCATGAACCAGACTTTCATRACTTGTGTTGCTAACAAAACTGCGAAAAGCCAGTCTTAGTGGAGAGGTCAAGAGCTGGCTAAACCAACATGGATGCTGAACTGTCCTGTGTCTTTGTTACAGTGCCCTTAGGTCAAAGCTGAAGGCATATTTAGTAAAACATGCTGCTTTTCCTGTCAGTAGTTAAGCAGGAATCTTGAGCTCCACACTGTTTCAGGAGAACTGAATTCTTGCATGCTTCCGGGAGGGGAAAAGAAGAAGAAGAARAAAAAAGTAAATTGTGTCCTGTGAGCATTGCACATCAAGAATTTGATGAACAGAGGAAAAACCAAAACCCCTACAAAAGCTRAAGTGCTGTCTGCTTGGATGTGGCCCGCAGGCATTGCAGCAGTAGAGCTGTCAGCATCTGGGTGACTGTGTGCATCTGCTGCATTCGGAAATGGTCGGGATCCGCTCAGAAGAATCCTGCAAGGCGCCGGTTTTCGGATGAAATGCTTCCTCCGTTCAGGGCAGTAGAAAAGGCTGTCACAAATGCACCTCAGAATCCGATTGGTGTGGATACAAGCCCCTTCTCCCTGAGGACTTYTTAGGCTGGTGTGTTAGCAAGGGCTCGAGGACTGTAACTCACAAWTTTCTTTCTGGATGTGAAGCAGAAAGTGGTGTATATGTGGGTGCTAACGTGAGTGCCGATGCAAGTTACCACAGTGGTGTTGCTAAGAAGGCCTTGCGCTTTGTTTTCAGAACTGGTTCATAATAATAGGGCAAGTCTGTGGAATCCTAGTATCAGGCACAGGATCAGGAACTTGGTGTTTGATCCCTGAGCAGGGAGATTGTTTTGCCTTGATGATCTGATGATTTATTTGATATTTTTTTCCTTTTAATACGGGCCATGTACTACCTATTCTGCAGTAAGTTGCTTTTTATATTCTTTATATGAGATTCTAAATTCTTCGGCCAGTTCGTATCCAGTCTGCTCCATTACAGAAACTGGATCTCTGCAGTCCTTTTGATGAAGCAAGGTTTATGCCCCCAAGGAATTTTTGGAGGAGTTATTTTTGGAGGCCCTGCAGAAATGTGGCAGCCCTGGTGATTCAGCTGCTGACTTGCTTTTCCTCTCTAAACAAAAYCAATGTAGAGCAGTGCAGGGAGGGGAACAGTGCAAGAAACCTAGTCTCTTTATATCATCTACAGGTAGGTTTTCCTACAAAAGAGGTACTTCTCATTACTTTTTTTCCCCAGAACTGGTAAGTTTAAAAAGCTAGAGTAATACATGTGGCATGCTGTAAGTGAGTAAATGGTTAAAGGTCAAAAACTAAAATATGYAGATAAGCAAATTGATAAATAATGCATTTGTTCACTCTGACTGCCAGTAGCTTGTGGCGTAACCACACTGTGTACCTGGTTTGTGTAACTGTTGGAGCTTTTACTGCTTGTTGCAATCTCTTAATGCAGCTTAAAGCAAATGCCTTTTAAGATCATTTTGCCATTTGCTTTTAAACTTTTAAAATTGTTGCTTCTACCTCAAAAGTAGTGAACATCGTCAGACAGTGCACACCGCTTTTCTCCTTACATAGTTCTCTGGAAGCGGAAAATGAGAATTGGGTTGATTGAATACATGGTTGTAAGAGCACAGATAAAACAGAGGCTGGTGTTTGAAAGATTTTTGGAAATGAAATCGTTCATTTCCTTTGTCATGGCATGATTTTAATGCTAAAAATCAATAGAGCTGGTCATTGATCTGTAGAACAAAGGGCAATTTTTCAGGAGATGCGGAAAAGTGTATAGAAAGCAGAAATGTAGYAGTGTTGGCTGATGAGGCTCAGTTTGCTTAGACTGCTGTGCGTACGCAAGAGATGCAGTGACGTGCTTTATTTAATATTGGCATATGTTCCTGATTCCTAAGATTTTTGGGTGAGGAGTTAAAATGGCTAGTTCTATGCAGGAAGGAGAATTAGAATTGGTGACTGAACTCTAGGGAAAGTCACACATGAGTTTTTCTGCTGTTTTTGACCTGTTCAAAGGTGAGCGCTGCTAACCTTTTCCTGCCTRTGTCAGATTTAAGTTTGGTTAAATTCAGAAGTACGGGAGCTATTTGATAAGGTGTAGAAAGTCAGACAGTGGAGTTACGCATTTGGAAGTTTTAAAGCCGAGAAGGATGATTAATATATAGTTGTGAATTTCAGAGTAGCACAAACCCGAAAATGTGCTTGACCTCCCCAATCTCCACAGCAACCTATTTTTTTTGAGCTAAAGCATATATTTCAGAAAAAAAAAAATCTGTCTTAAAGAATTTAAAGAGTGGCCCATCCACCCAGCCATTATACAGGATGTTCTTGTAGTCACCCTGTGGTTATTGTTTTCACCCACTTGTGGTTATTTTTAGCATGAATTTGTCTAGCTGCAGCTTCTAGCTGTGGGATCTCATTATACCTCCCCCTCTCTATTTCCCTTCCCCTCTTCCCGCCCCCCAAAGATGCAGGCAAGAAAGGAACCTCRTGGACATCATTATAAATATTCTTGTTGGATAATTTTTCTCTTTCCAGTTACTTACTATAATCTGCCAGTAGATTTCAAATCTACTTAACATATAGGCTTTGTTTATTTTTCTGTTGGCAGTGGTTTTTATAAGAGCATCATTAGGGGTTATGTCCAATGCCTTAAAGTTTTACATGTGTTGTCAATTGTTTTGGTCCAAAAATTTAATATTTTATCTCCATAAAAATAGTAAGTTTGTTTGATAGTCTGTTTTTCATTAAATCATATAATGTTGCTCTTTTTTATTTTTTACTTGACTGCCTTCTATACTGACCAGTCCTCATAGACTGTCAAATGTCAGTGCTACTTATGTTGGAGACCTTTGGTTGAGCTTGAGGAGCATTTATAGATGTTTCAAGGAAAACTTACTATAAAGGCATTGTGGTGTGGATACTTTGTAGTGACTGGGATTCATTCTTGGTTTTCTTGACTGTGGTATGCTTTCATGTACACTTTAGATTCATACCTTCTCTATCTCCATGGAAGAAATATGGAAATGACAGAAGTCTGCCTTGACCTGAACCTACTTTCATTTTACACTTGTTTTATGTGATTTTACATTCATATGCATGTGAGGCAGTATCTGTAACATTTGCTTGCACTAGGAAAGATACTATCTTGTTTGGGTGCCTCTTCCAGCATTATTTAGGTAGATGAGTGATCCTTGTTAGAAATCACTCCCTTAATCTTTTCACTGTTGCAGTAAAGAGAGAGTCTGGTTGGGTAGGTGGGATTGGCCTAGCTTCTGGGAGACATGTATCTTGTAGGCCAAGAAAGTGCTACACCAGAGATCAGTCTGGASTGTTTAGGTGGGAACAGACCCTCTGAGATGGTGGTGGCACGGTGTAGGGGAACTGATGGTATGGAGCAAAGCATACAGTCTRTGGTGAGGAATTAAGATTACTGTGGTGGATGGGACCAGAGAACGTGGATCTATAGGAATCCAGATTTATTTACTTATTTATTTCATGGATCAATAACTTTTTTCCCCTTCCTTATTCTCCATATGTTTGTCTCATGCTTTCCTCTCTCAATTCCTGGATCACAAGACTTTTGGAAACATCTTTGCTTTTGTCTGAATGGTATTTAGCACAGGAGGTTCCTACCCCACGCTTGGGGGCCACTCTATGTTACCAGAATGCAATAATAAAAATATTAAAAAAATATATTAAGTTGATATCAAAAGAAAACCTGAAAGCATATCAAAGTTACTACATTTGCTTTTGTCACTTTGATGCTTCTTAATTTTGTATGTAGCCTCCATTCAAGGATTAACAAAGTAAATGTGAGGAATGAGGCTACAGAAACAAGGTCTCAATTAGCGTTTAATTTGATCAAGATTTTTTTAAAAAGGAGATTTTTAATTCTGAATATACTGTGTCCAAAGTACTAGAGTCAAGAACTCTTATAGYTGTGATGCTAAGATGCAAATTTTTATGAGAAGTTATCCTTTACTACAGACTCTATAGCTGGAAAACTAATTTTTTTGATACTTTGAAGTTGCAATGAAATCTTTTAAAATGTGTCCACACATGGATTTATTACATCTTTTGAAAGCCTAATGCAGTGATTTTGAAAGGTGAAAATGCATGAACCAGTGCTTACTTCTTTATTTATCAGTTTAAACATTATCATTGCTTGTTGCTTAATTGATGAAATAAGTCAGTGTGGGTGTTTCATGGTACTGAAGTTGCTTTCCTGCCACGATGCCAAAATCTGCATCTGCCCTAYTCATTTGCCAGAACCCCTGATTCCATCCACAGTAGGAAGCAAGATGCTTGTATGAATTATCTTCACAGAAGTTTTTATCAATTGATGCCATGAGGCTGGCATAAAATCAGTGGTGTTAAGATGAAAACAKGTAATTGAGCTACCATTGAACTGACTGGCTTCTGATGTTCATTAACCTCCACGATGCTGTGTAAACAAAGCTAAGGCAGGTTTTCACCATCATGTTAGCATGCTGGAAAGCCTTCAAATCCTCCTAAAGGCTACACTGAACCTAAGGATTATGGAGATAATATATAACCTGACTTTTCAAAATTTACCTTTTTTGTAATAACTTCTATAACCTCATCTTTTTCACAGACCTGGAGAAATTTGTGATGTAGTATGACCTGTTAAATTTTTCTTGCTTTATGATGAAATACTTTGTCTTCAAGGATAGAAGGATTTTGTTACTATGCCTTTTGTTTTAGCTACAGTCAATTCTTTCCGGATAGCCACTTTCGTTAGAGTAGAAGCTGCACAAACTAAAAGCCACTTCTGGCCTTGGCAACTTGAAAAAAAAAATAATGGAAGGCAGAAGGAGTAGCTTTTGTGGCTTGTTTAACATGTGCCTTGTTTGCCAAGGCCACAGTGCTGACGCCTGCTGCTGTTGTCAGAGGATTAGATCAGGTAAGCTGGCTTGTCCCAGTGCTCTCTTCTGCTGTTGTACTTACCCTGCCTTTCACGCTCTGTTGCGTAGGTACTGTCATTATGTTTTTGGCAATGTAGGTGTCCTTTCCAGGGGGAGACTGAGGAGGCAGAGCCCATCCCTGAGAATAATTTTTAAAATACTACCTGAAAATAGTAAATGTTTCTCTCTAGCTTGCCTGGAAACTTCGAGGAAAATACAGTCTTTACTTTGTTTGACAGTAGTTTTTATCTATAGGAAGTAATGTTCTGAGAGATGGTGAAATTGCCATTCCGTGACATCAAACTGTGGTCTTATGCAGATTAGGACTAGGACTCAACTGCATCAGAAAGTTGATTTTTCTTTGGAAAGCAACTTTTCTCATACCTCAGATATCACAGAGTCACAGAATGGTTGAGGTTGGAAGGGAACTCTGGAGATCATCTAGTCCACCCCCCTGCTCAAAAAAGGTCACCTGGAGCATCTTGCACAGGATCATGTCCAGGTGGGTTTTGAGAATCTCCAGAGGAGGAGACTTCACGACTTCTCTGGGCAACCTGTTCCAGTGCTCTGTCACCCTCACAGTAAAGAAATTCCTCCTCATATTCAGGGGGAACTTCCTGTGTTTCAGTGCATGCCCATTGCCTCTTGTCCTGTTGCATGGCACTACTGAGAAGAGTCTGGCCCCATGCTCTTGACACCCTCCCCTAAGGTATTTTTAGACACTGATAAGAAGATCCCCTCAGTCTTCTCTTTCCCAGGCTGAASAGGCCCAGCTCTCGCAGCCGTTCCTAACAGAGCAGGTGCTGCAGCCCTATGGTCATCCTCGTAGCCCTATGCTGGACTCTCTGCAGTAGCTCCATGTCTCTCTTGTCCTGGGGAGCCCAGAACTGGACTCGATGAGGCCTCTCCAGGGCTGAGGAGAGGGGCAGGATCACCTCCCTCGACCTGCTGGCAACACTCTTCCTAATGCACCCCGGGAGACCATTGGCCTTCTTGGCCACAAGGGCACGTTGCTGGCTCATGGTCACCTTGTCATCCACCAGCACTCCCAGATCCTTCTCTGCAGAGCTGCTTTCCAGAAGGTCAGCCCCCAGCTTGTCCTGCTGCCTGGGGTTATTTCTCCCTAGGTGCAGGACCCTGCACTTGCCCTTGTTGAACCTCAGGAGGTTCCTCTCTRYCCARCTCTCCAGCCTGTCCAGGTCTCTCTGAATGGCAGCACAGCCCTCAGGTGTGTCAGCCACTCCTCCCAGCTTGGTATCATCAGCAAACTTGCTGAGGAGGCACTCCATCCCCTCATCCAGGTCATTGATGAAAAAGTTGAACAGGATGGGACCCAGTACTGAGCCCTGGGGGACTCCACTAGCCACAGGCCTCCAACTAGACTCCACGCCACTGATGACAACTCTGAGCTCTGCCTTTCAGCCAGTTCTCAACCCACCTCACTGTCCACTCGTCTAACCCACACTTCCTGAGCTTATCTAGGAGGATGTTATGGGAGACAGTGTTAAAAGCCTTGCTGAAGTCAAGGTACACAACGTCCACTGCTCTGCCCTCATCTACGCAGCCAGTCATTCCATCAGAGAAGGCTCTCAGGTTGGTTAAGCAGGATTTCCCCTTGGTGAATCCATGCTGACTACTCCTGATCACCTTCTTTTCCTCCATATGGAGGATCTGGAGATGACATTCAGGATGAGCTGTTCCATCACCTTTCCAGGGATGGAGGTGAGGCTGACTGACCTATAGTTGCCTGGCTCCTCCTTCTGGCCCTTCTTGAAGACAGGAATGACATTGGCTTTCTTCCAGTCCTCAGGCACCTCTCCAGTTCTCCAGGACCTTTCAAAGGTGATGGAGAGCAGCCTGGCAACAACATCTGCCAGCTCCCTCAGTACTTGTGGGTGCCTCCCATGAGGGCCCATGGATTTGTTGATGTCAAATTTGCCTAAATGATCTTTAACCCAATCCTCCTCAACCAAAGGAGAGTCTTGCTTTCTCCAGACTTTATCCCTTGTCTCTAGGCTCTGGGATTCCTGAGGGCTGCCCTTAGCAGTGAAGACTGGAGCACAGAAGGCATTGAGGAACTCTGCCTTCTCTGTATCACCAGGGCAGCCACCCCATTCAGTTGCCTCCCAGATAATATTTTCAGATGGATCACTTACTGTCATGGCAGAGAGCAGCTCAGGGATGGAACAAAGTGGTTTGAGGYTATTTGTGGCCTTTACTTTGCCACATCTTGGTGAGAGAGGGAAATCTGACTTTAACTTTTGGCTACGTGGAAGACTTAGACAGGGGGGCAAATTTTTAGGCCATAAACGTAAGTCTAATCTCCTTYGTTTAGATGAAGGATTCGTCTCACCTAATACCTGATCTCTTTCAGTGGCCCTAAGCAGATGCCTAGGGAAAAAGTAAAATTCATATATGATCAAATTTGTGRAAGAAGGGGAAGTTGAATGCAATTGTTCAGCCAATTTTGGTGGTATCTTAACCGCACAGTCCTCCTTCCTCCGGACCACACCTTAGAAAATCACTGCATGTCTCTCTCCACCCATGCGAAGGATTGCTCTGTGCTGCGCGTTTCCATTGCAGTTACTCTGGCTATGGTGACTCATGCTGTCACACAGCGCAGATTAGGGCATTATCTCAGTTTCTYCCTAAATATGCAGTGCTGGAATGAACTGCCTCAGGAACAAAAGTGTCACGCACTTACTCTATATCCTGCTTTAAATTATGCCTTTCGGCTTTACGTTTTCTAAGATAAAGCAGAGGTATGTACATATACAAACACACATGCATAAGAAATCCAAGGCAGGAACCCTCTCCTGCCTATCCTTTCCGCTCAGAAGAGAATCGCAGAATAAATTTGTGATTAAAAAAAAATTACATAGAGTGCTGCTAGAAGGTTCTGTTATATTTTGATGGTTATGGTATAAGAATTGATACTGAATGTGTCTCTGCTGAAAAGGAATAAGAAAGAAATGGCATTTGCTTACCTTTTCCTCATTAGTTTGTTTGTATTGTAGGCTATTTGGAATATATTGAGACAGTGCCATTCATTCCTCGGTTCTTTGTCCTGGTAAAGAACAGATCCGTYTGTCCTGCGYGCTCAACATTGTAGGGTTATGTGATAAGACAGTTTTATTTCAAGATCTGTGATTTTTTTTGGGGGGGGGGGGGGRGGGGAAGAGGAGAAGGAGGAAACAAGGTGGGAAAGCACATTGTAGTATAGTTCCATGTGGATTTATTTCCTAAAATGAAGATACTGAGCAGGTGATTGTCTCAAAGGCAGTAGTTTTTATTTGAGGCTGTCTCTTTGCTTCTAAAAGTTCTTCTTCTGCCTATTAAACTTAGAGGCTGCAGTAATATAAAAAATGGCACTTGCCATGGCACTTACCCTCTTTATAGTCTTAAAGCCTGGATTCAGCACAGAAAATGTTGTTGCTATTAACTCCTTGACTGCCGCCGGTGTCGTGTTTTGTTGTTAAAAGTCCTAAAATTGCACAATGTTTTAGTGTTGAAAAATCTGATTACTTCATTAACTAGCTTTACTATAAAAATAAAGCCAGATAGAGGAAAAATAAGCTTGCAAGTAGACAGGATGAGTATGAGACTTGGACTTTGTGTAAGGCATGCAGTTATTCACTAAGGCAACTTTGCCGTTCCCACTAGAATGAATCTTGTTGTATTTTGTGCACGTAGGTTTTCTCTAGCTGATCCAGCCGTATTTGACCCAACTATTGATGTCTTGATAGTCAACTACATCTGCTGATGCAGAACTCGGTGGTGGAAACTGGAGGCAGGACTCCAGGTTGCCTGATCTTTATATAAAGATCTGCAATGTGAGGTGGAAATCCCTCTGGTCCGAGGTTGAAAAGGAGAGTTGATCATTCCTTGTATCATAGTCAGCTTGTATCAATACCATGTTTTACGGCTTCTTTCATGCTCTCCGTGTTACAGAGTACAGCTCTTGGGCCTTCAATTCCCCGCTCCCAAGGTCTTTAGTTTGTTCCTAGATTTTGCGAGGTGTTTTGTGAGTGTGCAAGGAATGGCTCTCCTGACTCGTTTGCCTTTGGTTGTATGAACTAATGCAAATGGGTCTTCTTAGTCCTTTTTCTGACAAACTTTAATTTTTCGTTATGATCTTTTTAATCAGCTCCTTCAGTCCTGTTTCATTTTCTGGCATCTTTGTAACTCAAGTTCATTCTTGAATGGCTGATTTTGATCCTTAGGCAGGTAGAGATAATGCGGCCTTTCTAATTAGCCCTTTGCTCCATTATTCTTTCAGCATGAAAAGCTTGAGAGTCTGCTATTCCTCTCCTTGCGCCTGTGTAGAACAAAACTAGCACCTGGGGGCTCAGTATTGGTCACCGTGCTAAAAATGTTYGTGGTGAATTTTACTTTTACCTTCTTGAAATGTAATATGGACCTCTTAGCTGCAAGCGGGAGCTCAGCTTTCCTGCGCAGAGCTGCTGGGGAGCACGGGGTGGTACCTGGGGGTGATAGCATAACTGTGCCCGGGTGAAGTACTTGGTTGTCTTGGCAGTTACAGGATGAAGTGCCCATCTCTAGAATGGATATAAAATTGTCAGAGAAACATAAGGAAGTCATTAAAATACTGTACTGTGCRTGTTTTGGTGTATGAATTCTCTATGCTTGTTTATTTTATCTTTGTGAAGTAATATTGGGATGCTTGGATTATAGACCTATTTTTAAGTAACCTATTTTTTCCACTTTGGGAAGTACATTAGCTCACTGTGTTCTGTGAATTTCTGTGCAGGCTGACTTTGGGAACCACGGAGTATTTCTGAAAGTTGTTCCCYATCCGGTGTAAGCTGCCTTCTCTCTTAGTTTGGCAGCAGCATACGTCGCTAACGTTCACTGCTGAAAGCTGCCTGCGGGTTCTGCAGACACAAATGCGGTGCCGCTTTTTAAGCGTGCTTCACATCATTTTGGATGTCCYGTCCTTTCGCCTTCTCTGGGGCTTTGAAGTTACAGAAGGTTTTAGTGATTCCAATCAGCCTTTTGAGTATGGTGAAAACGGTGGTGATCTGTTAGGAAACTGTGATGTTTGTTAACAAACATACATTTAAACCTCAAGTTTTACCATAAAAGACAGTATTTTTATGGTTAAGTACCACTCACCTCTTTTTTTTCCCTGAAGGGCTGAGTTTTAAGGTCAGTTCAATTAATTATTTCAGATTTTGAGCTTTAGTGCCTGAAATTCTGAGATTCTCAGAGGATAGAAACATAATAAACATGAACTTTAAGAATGTTGAACATCTGAATTATAAATGAACAGCTTGCTTGTTTGAACAGTCTGCTCCTTTTCTTGTCAAGTTAAGCTTGTAAGTATTGCAGGAAAGGGAAAAACAATTCAGGATTAAAGCTGCTAAGCAATAAGTATGTTTAGATTTGTAAGAGTGCCAGTACAAAATTAAATCTTTGATTAAGTGGAAAAAAAAACTTTCTTCCCTTGGTATAGACAGGATAGACAGGTGCAGGATAAAACCTAATTGGGGGGGGGGGCAGAAATAATTTCTGAAAATATTATTTTCCAAATTGCAGCTAGTATTAATGCCCTCTGAGTATTTTTCCTTCTGACTGCTTTGCAGTTGAAGGCAAAAAATGAACATATGGCATCTCGTGCTGGCCTGGAGAACTGGAGGACTTGTGCTTATTACTGAAGATCTTCAGAATATCAAATACTATGAGAAGAACATTCAGGACAGTAAAATATTAGCTCTTATTAATCATGTCTGAGATGGCTCTTTCTATCTACAGAGCGTGTTAGCTAGTTAGTTAGACTAGTGTCGATCTGTTATCAGAGCTTTTAGTTAATAGGCTGTGCAGGTCTTCATGGTGCCTAAGCTTTCTCCTCCCTTTTAATATTTTACARCTGGATCAGAGTTTACTATCCTCTGCCTTCTGAATAGTTTCCCCTCAGTTAAACATCTCCTTGTGGCCTTTTTGCCCCTTGGAACGCACAAATGTTGGATCACTTGCTATATTCTGAGTGTTTGTTACTCAAGGGTCCCATATCAGTTTCCTAAATCTTGTGGATGCACAAGAAGGTGCTCCCCTGTATCCACCTCAGGATAATGACCCATGATCTTTGCAATGGCATTAAGCTTGTAGGAAGTAAAAAAATAGTTTAAGGAATAAAAGCATTTATGTGAAAATGATAAAAGAACATCTCAAAGTGTTTTGTAAATGCGATAGCAATTTAACATTCCTGATTATTTCCTGGTGTAACTGTTCTTTAAATTGCAAGCTGAGGTATGGATTTTTTTTTTGTGTTGGGCAAACTGTGGAAAAGGTCTGAAAAGAATGCTGCATCTTCCTCCATGTTTTTAATGGCATGATTTGCACATCCTTGCACATCGAGCTAAAACACTCTGCATACGTGATGGATCAGTTTCTTCAYTGGGATAAGCAGCAGCAGCTGTAACCTGGGATTTAAGCACAAAAACATAGTAGCTTCTAGAAACTCCAGAGGGATTTTGTAGAATATAATCACATTGGATTTTGTCCAGTGTGGTGGGTTYCCATCTCTGTGTTTTATAAAAAGTATCACAGGATCTCAAATGAATACAGTTTGTTAGGTTCTCAGCCCTCGTATCAGAGGTGATCTTGGCAGTACAYCACTGCAATAAAATGGCAGTGAATTGGACTGGTGCTGTACTGAGTGTAAACTAGCACTGAGCTGAATCACCAGCAGGCTCTCATTAAAAAGTGAATTGAAGACTTTCTCCTGGTGTAGTGAACTAGCCTTATTTGGTTTGGAATGCCAAATTCTATTAGAAGATGAGGCAGGGTCATAGGTGTCAGTTTGGTAACGGCATCTGTGAAATTACTAGCCTTCCTTCCTCCCAGTAGACTTGATTCTTTTTTTTCAAACTTATTATTGCAATAAAAAATACTTAAATTCATCATTTGAATCCCCAACTGGACTTTGGATAGAAAGTCCCAAAGCAATGCTTTTGGAATCCTTGATACATACTGATTTATGTGGAGGGGAACCCCCGCACTAACTTTAGTAGTATTTGTCCTAAGATGTATGAGTTACAACTTTTTGCCACCATGCTGTGAAAATAAAAAAATTTTTCCCTTCAGTGCTGGTRGTGTTTCTTCAGCTTCCAACCGAGGTAGTAACTTAAATTGGCATTTGTGCAGCTTGACTTGCTTCAGGAGGAATAGTTTAATTAAAATATTTCATGAAGGTCATCTGAAGAAATGAGAAGGTGTGAAATGGGAGGGTGTGAAAACTACTAAGATGAAGATGTATCTGCAGCAATTCTGATATTAATAAAACAAAACCCCCTGCGGATAAAGGATTTTCTCTGACGAGGCAGAGAGTGAAGGAWGGTGGCAGTTGTCTTCTCTACAGGGTGCATATTCTTTTGATCCTGGCAGAACAAAGATGTGTGAGGGTCACCTTGTAGTAGCCATACTTGTGTTTAGCCCTGCTGAGCTTGGAAGGGAAGTTCAGAGGACCCAGCAGCAGCACGCTTCAAGAACTGTGGGGAAAATTATCCTACTTGTGACTTCTGTTAGTGCTTGCTGGAATTGCTCTTGGAAGCCTGTCTCAGTCTTGGAGGCCTGTTGTCTTCACACAAACCTCTGCAAGTAACTGAGCGATCCCAAATGCTTTCAACAGCTGCTGTGCAACGGCGGGCAATGAGGGATCTCCAGTTATACAACACGTTGCATCTATGTAGGGTTGCAAGATAAATGACTTCTTCTCACAGCTGGACGAGAGGCAAGCCTTTATCCAGTACAGGCAGAACCACAGTTGTCAAGAATTGTGTGAAATTCCCTCTGTGGTGGGTGACACAGCATGCCTAAGGTCATGCTGTTCTCTGTGGTTTCTGGTGGGCCCACAGTTTCCTGAAGATGTGCAGTGTGTATTTTGYAGATAAACAGGTTTTCCTATTTCTTATTTGTTTTAACTTGCTGTATCATGAAACTAGAGTAGGTAGAAAGGGATCATTGGGGGAACTCAGTTCACATCTTCAAGGCTACTGACTGAGGACTGTTTTGCTACATCTATTAGTTTGTCTCTCTCATTTTTCAATCTCACTTGTTGCTTTTTTTCTCCTGCCTCTCTTTTCTTCTGGAGGGAGGGAACAAACTKTATAATTCTTATCTGCCTTAGTAAGGGTGAGACTCGCCCTTTTGAGTTTGTCTTCTAAGAGCTGTGTCTTAATCTACACTTTATTGTCCAGTATTCCTCTCCCATCACTGCAGAGATTGGGATCTTCAGATAGCAGTTTCATCTACCTATTTTAGATGGAATGAATTGATCTCTGGAGCAATTTCTTTCCATAGGTTACACAGGGCACTTAGCTGGAGTTAATGAGTCCCTTTTGAAGTGACAACAGATGGCATTTTCTTCTAAAACCACTCTGAAGCTACATGTKCTTCAAGTCAGTAGACAGTTTTGTCTTCATCCTATAAGGTGCCTCCAGCTTGCTGCTGAATGTTTGCTTTAGCATTACAGTTAGGATAAGTTGTCCAACTGGTTTATTTTTCATCTTGTGGCTATTTTCAGCCGCCCGGCCTAACAAGGTGAAATGTCTGAGATGCTTTTCTGTTCCCTGTGACTGTGCTATAAGAAGACGTACCCAAGCGGCGGCTCTCCAGCGGGGCTCCAARTGCGCCCCAGCCTTTCCCACTGTTAGTAGCTTTTGGGTATTTTTTTAGCACTACATGTTAGCACAACTCACTCAGTTCTTTTATAATGAGACTGTTATTCTTTACACAAATTCTACAAACACTGAGAGAACCAAAAAAGCCCTCAACCATTAAAAYTGCTTTCTCACCTCCTTAAGAGACTGAGGCAGGGAGTGGGCTAGGAGACATCCCAGCACCACAGGTAGAATTGACTTAGTAGGGCTTTTCACGGGAGCTGTTTCAGAAGAAACAACTAGTAATACAACCAAATTGTAATTCCTGAGTATATGAGCTATATCATTCTTGGCATACTGGTTTGCTGAAAGAATCTGCTGGTGATGGCTGCCTAGGATGAAGGGGTAAGGGGAGAAGTTTCACCTGACCTCTTTCTTCCATTGTAAATGAGTAATATGCTCACATTTGTGATTGTACTTGTAGTTCCCTCAGTGCTGGAAGAAGCCCTCAGACTGCCATTCACTCAAAAATATTAATTTATAAAAATTAGTCTTGACTCTTAGTTAAAGACCAGAGGTAAAGCTGTGAGCAAAGATAGCTTCTCTTCAGTGTCTGCCGAATACTTATAGGCCCAGATTAGACTAGAAGTTTGTTGCTTTGAACTCATCATTACCATGATACCAGAGTTCCTCACAGTCTCAAATATATTAAACTTTGTAATACTGTATGATTTGGAAACACTAGTCTTCTCATTTCAGATGAGGGATTAATGTGCAGCGATGTCGTCATACAGGAAATCAGTCGGCAAAGCAGGGACTTGAGCCCCTCTCACGAATGTCAGGTTAGTGGCCCAGCCTGGAGAATATCTGTCAYTTTCTAGGGAGGCTGAAAAACAGGGCATAACAGGTGAGCTCACAGAAATCTGGGCAAATTCCCACTACTGTCTACAGCAGAGCTGCAACAAGAGGAACAGGTTGGATTATAATGTCAAGTTAGCATCTAGGTGCGAATCTGTTCATCGGTTGGATCTGCTAACTACAAAGTCTCTCCCCCACATCTTCAGATTGTATCCGGATGGAGAAGTGGCAAATTGTCATGGTACTCTGAATACAACACCTTTTTCCATGAATACAGCACTCCAAAGTGCMATGCTGTGCCCCGGTCATTCTAAACTTGTGTTACATATTAGCACAAGAAGACTTACTTCTAGATGATGTCCCTAATGGTATTTTAAATCTCAGACCATTATATGTATGCTAATTTAAAAGCAATGCTATTTTAGTTAAAAAAAATCGGATTTTGAAACTTAATAGCCAGAAGTAGACTTCTATAATGTGATAGTTCAGCAAATCTCTTTGTTGGCAAAGAGAGTTTGGTTGGAGGTGTGTCATGGACCTCAGCCTGTCAGGAGGTCATGGTTGCTGGAAAGTAAATTCTGACTGACTAGAGGAATGTCTTCTCTTTGTTTTGGTAACTTTCTTGTTTATTTTCCTGATCCTTCATATTAAGGGAAAAGGCAACTTGGAAATGGGTTTGCAGGAAGTAGTTTCTGTAGTGAGTTTGAACTCTGCTGAACTAGGCAGCCTTATAAAAAACACTTCAAAATATACCCCTATCTGTTCAGCCTGCCTTTGAAGGTCAGTGTATTAGATCAGACTTCTGTGTGGCATCCCGTGAAGTTACTCTATCCAATAAGGAAAACTCAGCCTTCTGCAGTCTGATTTTTAGCTGAAGTTTTCTTCCATAGTTGCTTTTGTTAGATGAGAACTGAAAGAAAAAAAAACAGGGATTTAGACCTGTTGATTAAGCCACCCTCAGGTCAGCATTGCAGCCGAGACGCCTTTATGCTGTGCATGCTGTAGGCAGCTGTGATCTGAAAATACGTGGACTATTGAGCAGTGGGTGATGAGAGTCCTGTTGTTGGCACTTGTTTCCTCTTCAAGACATGTTTTCTGGAACTACATTTGACAGCTAGCTAGTGCKGAAGCAAATCCCAATAAAGATACAAAGTAATTTGCTGAAGAGTTGTAATTAAATGGTAGATTGCTGTTACAAGACCATTTTACAGCCTTGTCTAAATGCTGTCCATGGTGTCCATAGTGGTTGCACAGTAGCGTGCAGGGTTGGGGTGGGAAAGTTGTTTTTTTTTTTTTTTTTTTTACTAGCTAAATTATTTTGAAATTACCCACCTTGCTTAATTGTAGCAAATCTTGTTTGTATTGGAAATAGTTATGTGACTTCTTTGACGATGCACCAGAACACAACTGTCTTTATGTAAGTATTAACCCTCTCCTCAGCCCTGGTGAGGCCTCATCTCGAGTACTGTGTCCAGTTCTGGCTCCCCAGTCCAAGAGAGACATGAAGCTACTGGAGAGAGTCCAGCGTAGGGCTACAAAGATGATCMGAGGGCTGGARCACCTGCCCTRTGAGGAACGGCTGCGAGAGCTGGGSCTGTTCAGCCTGGGGAAGARAMGMCYGAGGGGGGATCTGATCAATGTGYAYAAGTACCTGAAGGGAGGGTGTSARGGGGACGGGGCCAAACTCTTTTCAGTTGTCCCCGTGTGACAGGACAAGAGGCAATGGGCAGAAATTGAAGCTCAGGAAGTTCCACCTGAMCGTGAGGGRGAATTTCTTCCCTGTGAGAGTGRCAGAGCACTGGAGCAGGTTGCCCAGAGAGGTKGTGGAGTCTCCTTSTCTGGAGATCTTCAAGGCCCGCCCAGATGCAACCCTGYCTRCCATGYTSTAGGTGACCCTGCTGAGYGGGGAGGTTGGACTAGATGATCTCCAGAGGTCCYTTCCAACCTTACTGATTCTGTGAGTCTGTTGGTTAAATATTCCTTCCTGTAACTCAAAAACTTATATATTCAATAACATGGCATTCTTCCTTGTGAGGTTTTTGTTTGTTTGTTTGTTTGGTTTTTTTTGAGTGAAGAAAGTATTCTGCTAGCAGGCAATTTTACCACTCTAACTTGCTAGAAGCTTATTCCAAGAGAGATAAGCCAAAAAAAAAAAGAAAAGAAAAGAAAAAAAGAAACGGAACAGTGTAACCCTAAAGTGTACTCTTTAAAGTCTGGTACTTTTGGTTCTCCAATTTTCAGAGATTTTAAGTAGAACAGGACTTTGCCAGAGAGAGCTGACAAGCTAAYATGATATGGTGTCCTGGGCTGCATTAGGAGGAGGACTGCCAGCAGGTCCAGGGAGGTGATCCTCCCCCTCTGCTCAGTCCTGGTTAGGCCACACCTGGAGGGTTGTGCCCAGTTYTGGGCTCCCCAGTACAAGAGCAACATGGAGCTACTGGAGCAAGTCCAGYGAAGGCCTGTGAAGATGGTGAAGGGACTGCAGCATCTCTCATGAGGAAAGGCTGAGAGAGCTGGGCTTGTTTAGCCTGGAGAAGARAATACTAAGGGRGGATCTTATCAATATCTACAAGTATCTGAAGGGAGATTGCCAAGAGGATGGGGCCAGACTCTTCTCAGTGGAGCCCAGCGATAGGATGAGAGGCAGTGGGCACAAACTAAAACACAGGAAGCTCTGTCTGAGCATGAAGAAAAACTTCTTTCCTGTGAGAGTGACAGAGCACTGGAAGAGATTGCCCAAGGAGGTTGTGCAGTCTCCATCCTTGGAGATATGCATCCCCTCGTGGATGTGATCCTATCTAATGTGCTCCAGGTGACCCTGCTTGAGCAAGGGGGTTGGACTAGATGATCTCCAGAGGTCCCTTCCAACCTCAACCATTTTGTGATTCTGTGTAAATGATATGTATACTTCTTGGTAGGTTATCATAAAGCGCAAAATTGTCTTCAGAGCTCCTATCAWCAAATACCGTGATTTTTAAATAATAAAAAAGAAACTATTTTCATCAAACAGTCRAAGGGAAGGAATAGCAGGCTCAGCCTGCTAAGAACAGTATGTATTCTAGTTAAAGATCGTTTCAGGATGGTAGTTGTACAAAGATAGTGTAATTGAGGTGAATGTATTCTTCCTACCAGAACATGTTCGTATGACAAAATGTGTGATACAGTAAACTGCCTGAAGATGAGCACTAAAAAGATCCCCATTTTCCTCATCTTTCTGCTTCCATACATGCCATAATAGTTGGTAAAAAGCTCAGAGAATAAAAGCTGCTAAAAYTGTAATAATTTTGCTCTGCTGCTATTTTTATTTAACTCATATGCTTAACTATCTGTTGTCTTACAGATAYGGCTGTAGGAGATGAAAGGGATTATCAGTAGCCTAATGATTACTAAACTTTGTCACTTGTTTCCTGGCTCAGTGTGTGTGGAAATACTGCAGARATGATATTTCTGCTCTTGAAGTGAGTAGTACTGGTGCACCCAGTGATAACAGTACTGTGGGTTTAGTGGTACAAACACATTGGCAGGACAGAGGTGATAGAAGTTATTTATTTATTTTAGACTAGCTGGTAYGGCTGGAAAAAAATAGACCAACTTTTCCGTGCAAATGCTTTTTTTTTTCTGAGTGAAGATTGCAAAGCAGATGAGTAACCAGGAACTTGGCAAATCAAACATCCTCCTCATAGCTGAAATCATACCGAGTCCCYAGCCAGGTACGGTGGGAGTGTGCGCCTTTGGAATGCTTGAGTGCGTCCGATACAGGGACAACTAAAAGGAAGTCAGATCTGAGGGGCTCAGCTCTTATTTAAACAAAAGATCTCGGCTGACTAGTGACAATTTTCCTCAAAKGAAAGGTAAATGGGTTTTTGCTTAAGTGACCACCTCAGCTGTTAATCTCTTGCAGTGAACTTTGGAACGCCAGCAAGTGGTGCTGGGTTCACTAGTGCCTGAAGGGCCGTGCGGCTGGAGCCTTTCTTTCTCTGCTTGCAGACCGCTAAGTGCATGCATTCCCTGTGGCAGGGCAGTTTGCCATCCAGTTGATTGCAGACTTTGAGTTGTGGTGAAGCAAAAAACGTTCTCTCATTTGTTTTTTCAGAATTTGTGAAGATCCTGTACAAAGCCAGCTGCTGTGGCATCAGGCCCCTGCAGGCTGGCTTTAAATTTGAGTTAAGAGTTCATGCTTTTTTAAAACAGTGTGCCTGGAGCAAAGTTGCCCAGAAGCCAGTTTTACTGCAACTTCCCCATAGCTCTTTAAACAGAGTGGAAACATCTTCCTCTGAAGTGTCCAGCTCAATATCCATAAAATCTTAGTTCTTCTCTGGAGCAGGCAGCRTGGTTCCCCCATTCCATCTTTGCTTCTGTTGGAAATGTCATTATGATCACCACCTTCTTCCATGACCCTTTCAAGAAAAGGCCACATGAGTTTCTGTTCGGATTTACCTATTTTAAAGCCATCTAAGACAAAGCATGTTTCAGCTTCACATCTGTGTAGGAATCAAAATAATTTTGTTTCTTAATTTGGATGCTTTAATAATTTTAATAATATTTTTTTTCAGGTTCATTTGTTGCTTTTTTATCAAACTGTTGCTTCTTTATCAAATTCTGGGATGATGAATAAAAATATAGACTCTTTATATTACCTTTTACCTTACCCTCTATTTCTTTTTTCCAACTCTTCTGCCTCTCCTCTCCAATGGTGTTTCATGTTATGCAGTAAGTAATGGTCCCTGCCACATGTGTTTTGGAATAATAAATCTTTTAAAGAAGTCAAGGCTATATTTTCCTTATTTATAAATATATATCTTAAATAGTATCTTCTGTTGTTGGAAGCTGTACTGGTCTACAGTTAGCTTAAGCATAAATTAAATGTTCTCTTTCTGAAAACAGTTAGTGGACACTTACCAACAGTTGATTACTCATGATGGTCATAAACAATTTTAAACTGCTGTATGATTTGATTCAGCTTGAAATTTGTATTCAGAAGTCTGTCTTTTCAACACTTAAGCGCATTGTTGTAGGGGCTTTAAAGTTGAAACTCCTCTATAATAAAATTGTTAGTATAATTAAAATGTTCTAATAAATGCTGATCTTAGGCCATCTGTACAGCATTACCACTACCCGTGGCATAGGTTTTTTTTTTTTTTTTTTTTTTTTTTTTTTTTTTAAGAGCAAGGTGTTAGTGCCTGCAAACCTTCATTCATGGAGGATTTATGGAGTGCAAAAGAACAATTGTGCTTGAAATTTTTACTTCTGTGGGCTGCTGTGCATATCTAAGTGCCTACTGTGCTGTGACAGCTCCAGGTATGTTCATGTGAAGGACCCAGTCTCTGTGTATTTCTTGGATCAAATGCTCCTGTCSTGTTCCGAAATCTTACGTGGTTGATCCCTCTCATTGAAACTTTGTGGTGTCAGTCTGCTACCAAAATTAATAGTTATGGAAAAGATACTGTTTGTTCAGCTGAAATAATAACGAATGGTGTCAAATTCAACTCCAGTCTTGTGGTTTCATGCCCAAGGTGCCTTTGAACAGTGCTTTCCAACTTTGTCACTTAGAAGTGAAGAATAGAGATTGATCACATCATTTCAGCTGAAATTTTAGTAGATAGTACTTAAATTTACCATTTTGCAGATTTAAATACCATATCTAACACACATCATACAGCACATCTATAATAAATGTTCGCTTTCCCAAAGTGTAGTAAAATGTATATGCATATGCTAYAAAGAGCATAACATGGAGAAAACATATTAGTAATGTTAAATCTCTTGAATATCCCCAGACCTTTTTTTCTGTAATATAGTTTTTTCTGACAGTCTGCTTTATCTACTAGCTGTAATAATTAATAATTATCTTACGAAGAAAAGGCGATTGATTAAAAAAAAATTGTTCCATGGTTTTTGATCATTTGGTTTGCCTGATCTCTTTTAGAGCATAAGAGACATAAAACTTTAAAACTTTGATGCTTGTTTTGGCCCCTTGAAGGAAGACAGACTTCACTATTAGCAATAGAGAATTGTGGAGCTCATAAATGTGATGCTTTTCTGCAGGCAGTGTGCTTCAACAGTATTTGGTGTGCAGCAAGGTCCTGCCTCCAAGCGTAGGCAAGTAAACAGATACTAGAAATTGAGCTGTGAGTGCCTTAAGTATTAAGTATTGACATAACTGAGCAGGTAGGGCTGTCTTCACCAGTTACAGACAAGCCATCTTCACCTGCAGATGAAATTTCTTCAGGGTAAAGAGAGGATAAAAGGATAAAACTTAAATAAATACTAAGTAAAATACTGCAGATAAAATGTTTAATTATGGAGTCTCTTGCTTCTTCTATCGTTTCCTTAATTTCTATCCTCTGCAAATTATTGCTATTTGGCTCAAATGTAATTTTCTGTAGTCAGATGTGGCAGTAATGGCTTTTTAGTTTGTGCCGTGCAGTATAAGCCAAATGAGTCTTGATCCGGATTAAAAGCCTCTGTTATTTTGATGTGCTGCATATATAATTAATTATGCTCTGTTTCATTCTGATGTCCCAACTGCCTGGCTTTTGGAAAACTGCCATTTTGGTTTTCACTTATCTTAAAACTTTGTCTTATCCGAACACCTCTGCAGGAATGTGGTAGTATTTTGGAGAGCAGCATGTTGTAAAACTTTTGATGTTGTCTCTCCAGTCTGCCTAGTGGGAAATAGCAATCCAGACAACAAGTAAATAATATTTAAAAAACGGTGGAAAAAAAAAGTGAGCTTCCCCATATTGTACGTGAATCCTAATATCTGGTCAAATGTGCAAGGATGCATCATATTTTCAGCAACTTCTGCATTGCCAAGTTGCAGTGAAAACATACTTGAAAGGTAGATTTTGGGTAGACCCAGTAAGAATTAAGCAATGTAATTTAGCAAAGTCAGTAGAACAGTAACCACAACAATAATGGAGCTGTACTGAGGAAGGGTTTGACATACTCTAGTCTCTTCATTGTGTTTTTGACTTGAACAACACTGCTTTAAAATGCTGAACATTAAAATAGATTGCGGCATGCTGAAACTCTTCCATGTGCATGGAAGATGAAAACCACATTGTCCAAGGAGTTGTCAGCTTGCCTTATAAAGTAATTTTATAATGTAATTACTGCAAATAGCTGTGAAGAGTTTTAAAGGCAGGGAAGAAACAAAAGCAGTTTGTGATCTTTCCGCAATTACTGCTGACGGTGGCGTTTGTCTTATCTGCAGACCTGGTAGACTTGATTAACTTAACTTACCCACTGGTTTTCAAGGAGCCTTTTCCAAGTTAAGGGTGAGGTTTCTAAAGATGGGGAGCTGATGTAGCAGGGACTTGCTGTGCTGTTTCCTCCCGGCGCCGGCAGCGGGGTGCTCCTGCACCCCCTGGGCGTTAGACGGCTGCTTTGGTTAGACTTGCTCAGCACTGCTGTTGGAGGTGTTGAGTGGTTGATGTTGGATGCCTGGTTAGTAAAGTGTGAAAGAAAACCTTGTAATTCTTTCTGTTTATGAGTGACCAGTGCTACTGCCAGTCATCCTGTTTGTCCTCTGGATTATCTGTTGCCTTGCGCTGCCTCATGCTCTGTGTAATAAGCCGTGTTGGTATTCTTCTGTAATGAGAAAGGTGAAGGTTTTTCTATTCGTCTTAGTGTCCTGGTCTATAAAGCTCCCAGCCCATTTTTTCTGGTCACTTACAGGAAAAATGTCATTTTATGAAGAGCATTAATTGTCAAAGTACTTTGCAGATGTGACTGCTCCATCTAAAGGAGCATTTCCATTTTCAAAGATAGGAAAATAGGATATAAAATACATGGTATAACCTGTGTTGTACAATTAATAACCTGAAGATTTTATTCTTGGTTTGAACTGGGATAGTTTTTTTTTTTTTTTTTTTTTTTTATAGTAGCAACCGAAGGCGGCTTTGGCTCAGCTTCCAGGCAGGCCAGCCAGGTTCCCCCAGGACGCTGTTAGAAGTTTTATGCCAACGTATTACTGCCTGTATATAGGTATAAGTACTTTCCAAAGTAGATTTTGATTTTTATTTTGTTTCAGAGATGTYAGCTGACCCATTATATTAGGCCTCTGAATAATGTGCTTAGAGTTTTTTGCTGCCTGCAGGCCCTGCCTTACCAATACAGCTTTTCTCCTGGACCTGCTTGCCGTAAACCACGTAAGGGCTACTTGATCCTCTCTCTTACTGTATGCCTTTTCCTTAGCGGTGACTTGTTTTTAAAGGGACAGAGTACAAGCAGCAATAGGGAAGTACAGTTCCGTCTCCTGTGCTTCTGCCCTTTTCCTGCTGGTCACCACGTATCTAGCAGAATTTTTTCAAAGGAAGATTGTTGCTGGTCAGAGCCTGGGTTGGCAAATAACTTCCTCCTGTGCTGCGTTATTTCCTCTGTGCTGGAATGGCGTTAGCATTTTATAGCGAAGTTGTTATCCGAACAGATGTAAGCCGAAGTASCATTTTTTGCCCTGATAACATGTCTGGTTGCCTAAGGAAACAAGATTGTTTTTTTTTTCCACCTCCTAATAAAGAGATTTCTTTTATTTTTTGTCATTGTTTCCCTTCTTAGATAATGCTTTTTTTGTTCTACTGCACCACATACTGAGAATTGTCACTGCAGCTAGTAAGTCACAGTGAAATAAATAGGAATATGGTGCCTCTCAAACGCTTCCTGGGTGTCACTGTATTGCGCATAAAACCTAACTGGCTCGTGAGCGTCAAGAATAACAAAACTCTGGTTTTCTGCAGATCGGTGTCCTTTGTTCGCAGGCTGCTTCCTCCTTCCTCTGCTTTCTCTTCTCCACCCTCTTCCCCTTCCCACCCCGGCCGTGTGCCTTCTCCCTGCCCCTCCACCGTGACGCCGCTGCGGGGCGGCCCGCGCGGCTCGCTCGCACTGGGATCGCTGCRCTGGGGCTCCTTCTCGTCTGCCGCCTGGCTCTCCCGAAAGGCTGCGGGCAGCGTTGCTTTCCGAGACGCTTGTTTGCTTCAGTACGGGAAACGTGAGGCAAACAGAATGGTTGCGAGGGTTTGCTTTCCTTAAGAAATCAAGTTAATAATTGCATACGGCTCTTGAGTTTGCTCTTTCTTTTGCTTTCTTTTTGCAGTGTATAAAAATACCTGTGATCTGATGCTCAAAGTATTTTTGAAAATGATTGGCCAAAAATGAATGACCAGAAATCACTTGAGAAATGGTATCACTTGAGAGGTAACATGATGCTACTTAAAAGAGGAATTGCTTGTGAGAGATAAATGCCGGGTGAAGCAATCTACACTTCCTTCTTTCCCCAGTGGACAGACTACACAGATGCCTGTGAGAAACTGGCCTGGAGGAGGCTGCAGTCTCCGAGGGAAGTTGTGTGTGTATTCCTGCACACTTGCACAGTGTGTCAGCTTAGTGCCTGTGCAAGGTAGGTGGGAGTTGGCCACACTGTGCTAAAAGCTGTGTGCGTGTTTAGAGCTAGGCGATCACTTGCTTTTGTAAAATGGCATTTTTGTGCTAGGTCTGCCTGTGAGGCCTCAGATAACAGGCAGGGTGTCTAGCCTTAAAAGCAGCATCGCTCTGGGAGGCAGTTATGTTCTGAAGTGGAAGAGAAAGACTGGGCTTGCTTCGGAAAAAAATGAAACCTTGTTAATGAGAAAATCTTTTAAAGTACAGGCATATATTTCACAAGAGCTTGCCCAGTGCAGCTACTCCACGTGATGAATGCTTGTGTCTTGGATTGTTTGCAAGTAGCACTTGATTTCCCCTTCTCGTTGTGTGAGGAAGGTGCATGGAGTGAATTGTATACCATCCCTGAAAGGACAGCAAGAGAGCAAAGGCTGTTGTCACCATATTTTCTCTCTGTAGAGCTTCTGTCATCTAGAGCTTCTTAAGTCATCAGTTCTTAGCAAAACACACAGGAGAGAAATTAGGTTATAATTTGAAGACATCATCTCTGTATGGCAACGTGCTTCACTTCCTTATGCTATGAAGAGATTATGTAGTCCTTGATTTCTAGTCTTTAGTTCTTTGTACCTGCTTGGACAGGCATTTTTAGCTTTTAGGAGAAATCTATGGCTGTTTTCTCGTCCTTATAGTCTTTATAGCTTRTATGCATCCAGCTGTGCAGGAAAGTTTAATATCTGTTATACAGGTATACAGGTTTTTATGGTAGCAGGGGAAAAATGGAGAATGTGCATAAACCTAAGTTGTTGTTTCTCTTATCTTTTTTCACATCCTGTAAAAATAAGAGGGAGATAAGAGAGGAAAAAAAGAAAGATATGTGGGTGATTTAACCACTTCCTTGCAGTATTATGAACCTGACTCACCATTCTGTGTTGGAAATCGAGAGCTGTCACGGAATCACAGAATGGTTGAGATTGAAGGGGACCTCTGGAGATCATCTAGTCCAGACACCCACTTGACACTGTCAAGTCAACTGACTGCACAAGCTGAATGAAATGCAAATAAGCAAAAAAACAATCTAGCCTCAAAATGCCACTCCTTGTATTTAAAGGTCTTTCAAAAAAGGAAGATCATTTTCATATTAAATGAGATTTTCATTTTGGCAAGTTAGAATAAAATATTTAAATAGTAAAAATAAGTCCCTAAATTACACAAGGGAGGATATAGAGAATCATAGAATGGTAAGGTTGGAAGGGGCCTCTGGAGATCATCTAGTCCAATGCCCAGCATAGCCCCGTATGGGGATTGAGCCCACGACTTGGGCATTAGCAGCACCACACTCTAACCAGCTGAGCTAAACCTACCTCCCCCAAGACAGAGCTTGACTTTTCTCGGAGCTTTGCCGGAATGGGATGAGGGGCTGCAAGGGAGATTCTGATCAGCCGTTAGGAATGTGTTTTCCTAATGAGGATAGTCACACACTGAAACAGCAGCTCAGAGAGACGTGGAATCTSCATCCTTGGAGACTGCAGAGCTCAGCTGGGCCAGACCCTGAGCAACCTAGTCCAAGTTGGCCCTGCTTTCGGTGGGGAAGTTGGACCAGATGAACTTCAGAGGTTCCTTCCAGCCTAAACTATTTTGTGGTTTATATGGGATATGTAATTATTATAAACACAGCACATTTTAGCATTACTACTTATATGGTTATGCCCATATTATACCATTGCTTATTGGCATATTTCATTGCTTTTATTTGCAGAGTGTCAAAGATAACATTAAAATTACCTGTTTTTAACAGCTAAAAAGCTAATGAGAGAATAGGAACAGACAGTTTCTTTCAAATAATGGTCTTGTGTCTTCTTGTCTCAATATCTTTTAGTGCTTCTTGGTCCTGTATAAAGGAAGGAGGGCAGCGGAGTAAATGCATGTGAAGAAACAAGGGAATCACACATCCTTTAATATTCAAAGAGTCAAATTATTCACATATTAGAAATACAAGTAAWCGCAACACAAAAGCTGCTTTTTGTAACCCTATGCTTGCTGTTGCTTGTAACTGCTTTTCTCTGTTAGACTAACGTATGACTACAAGGAAGCGAACTTTTTCTCTTATATACCTAATTGGAATGAATGAATAGCCTCCAAATTTTGCAGATAACTTTGAAGCAGTCATGCATTTTAGACCTGGTTTACTTGCGTATAAATTTTTCTACTTCAAAGACAACTGATGTAATCAGTCAGATTGTGTCAGCATGGGGGTGACGTAATACAGCTATCAGCCCTGAAATGGTCTGTTTAAAGGAGAAGGAAAGAAATTAGTTAGGAGTGTGAGTGATGGAAGAAAATGTTTACTTTGGAAAAAGTTAAGTGTTCAAAGCAGGCTTGCTGCTGGAATATGCTCAGTCCTCCGTGAGGCAAGCTGTTGCCTATGCCAGCTCCTGCCTCTTGATGCCCCCTTGATGCTCTTTCCTGGTTGTCCTGTGGGCCTGAAGCGCTTGCTTCAGGGGGGAGAGGCATCAGAAAGGAGAGGCAATACACACCAAGGGGAGAGTTTGTTATTGGGGGCAATGAAAGTATGTGTTGAAAATGATGCTCTGCTTTGCACTTTTTCCTTCGTTTGTAGTTAGTAGTAATTTTTTCCCCAAAAATGTGTAAGTGAGGATGCCTTTTGCAGTGCAGAAGTAACAGCGTAGTAGCGATTGTGGAAGATGCCAGCTGTGATACACAGCTCCCGGGTAAGGGAATTGTTGGAGCCCTCTTGCATTACAAAGAGCACTGACAAATTCTGCACTGTCCCTGTTCATCTYGGCTCCTTGGGAAGCTGTGAACTTTGCAAGAGTCATTCCGGGGAGTAGGGTGAGCTTCTGATACGTTACTGTTATGTGACTTAGTCTGTGCTGCAAGTGTTGTAGTGTGGGTGGAGGGCCTGGGCTGGCACAGGCAATGACAGCAGTGAGAACATGGCACTACGGGCTATCAGGAGGACCTGTGTAGGTACTTGCTAGAGGCCCTTTCCAGGTACTCAAGCTGCTCCSCTGCCATAGAGCCTGTTTCATCCCTGTAATTGTGCTAGCTCTGCAGTCTCACCTTTATTTGATCTTCGGATGTAGCTGGTAATGCTGATCTGTGTTAAGAAGGATACTRTAACCATTGGGACCACTGGTTCATTGGGACCAGGTACAAAACCAGAGTCCGACCTTTATGCTACTCTGAAGCCTAATGGCTCTGCTTCAGGCTGACAAACGCTGTTACAGCAACAACTTGCATGATTCAAGGAAGATCAGATGGAATGGCAGAAAGATTGTGGTTTTTCCTTTAATTTCTTCTCTGCTTTCTTTGGCATCTCAGTTTTTCCAGTTGAGAATGACTCATCAACCTCATTATGTGGTTTCCTGACTTTTAGCAATTTTTCTTTTGCTTTTTAGAAATAAYTATTAGTTTTGCATCCCAGTGTGCAGCAGCCAGCATTACAGAGCAGCGCACCGTGGGCTGGGGCTGACTGAAGCAGCTGACTCATGTCTGTTACAGGTTGAGACTGACATTTGATTTCTTCCCACTTCTAGCTTAGTTTCTGTCTTTCAAAATATCTGTAAAACTGGTTTTGGTCACATAATGATCTCCCTGTGTCTTTACAGAGTAGGAGTGTTGATTTTGGGATCCTGGAGAGCACCCAGCTACAGCGATTCTAGTCAGTCTGTTGAATTCCCTCTGAGCGTAGTATGTCTCCTTTMTTCTGCCCTTGGGTACTCTTCCATTGCTACCTCACTGGACATCACTGTATTTAATGGTAGATGTAGTTGATTTCTGCATATCATTCCCCAAAACATAGGGGGCAGGTTTAGCTTAGTTGATTAGTGTGTGCTGCTGCTAATGCCAAGGTTGTGGGTTCAGTCCCCGTACGGGGCTATGCTGAGGGTTGGACTAGATGATCTCCAGAGGTCCCTTCCAACCTTACCATTCTATGATTCTRTGATAAACTTGCACGAATGAAAGATTTTACCAAATGAGGAGTATTAAGGGTTAACTGCTCCATTTTACTGTCAGCTTTCAGAATCCARTTCCATTTCATGGCTTTGCTTTTTGACAGTGTTGGATGCTTCATAATTGTGTTTGAAATAGATGAAACCTTGATGCTCTTATTGTTGCTGAGAAACAAGTTTCCTTAACCTATGAAAGTAGTGTTGTAACAATGTACTGATAAGGCATTTGAGATACATTCCTACAAGGATAGCTATCTCACCAAGATGTTTTATGTGCTTTCAACAGTACTTCTGAGTACTGCCTAATTCAGTGACAATTACATGAGGCTGTGGAGATGCCTCCTCTGGAGAGTGGCCTCTCTCCGTGTATGTGATGCAAGTACAAGAGTATAAACGGACAGAATTTTCAACCATAAGAAAATTAGACTTTTTTTTCTAAGCTTTCAGGCCATATTTGTAAAATTATGGCCAGTTGTGATAACATGCTCAGGATCTGTGCACACCAGGGGCTGCTGCTAAGTTCACGTAAAAAGAGAGAACTAAGAGTGTCAGTTGATAAGGAGGGTGTAGAAGGAAAGAGCATGTGAATGCACCTACTGTTACTTGAACTTTTCCTTATGCCCAAGAGGTGAAAGTTAAGTACTGGTAAAATACAAAATTGTCTGAAATCCCCAATTAAGCTTTTCTGTTTTTCTGTACCCCTGTATAGATATACTGACAGGTGTCAGAGGTGCGTTGTAAAGGCGCAGTATTTGCTAGGAAGCTCATTTAATGCCTGCTGCTCTGCCACAGAGGCTGACGTGCGGACRTCAACCTGTTCCAAGCAAGCGCAAATCAGCCCCGCCACCGCAGCTGCAGCTGGACGTCACTCTGCCTCTTGCTTGTCCTCCCGTTGCGTTGCTTTCCAGAACCATGCAATGCAGTTGTTGCTGCAGCATGCTTGAATTGTAAGGTATTTCCAAGAGGGACAAGTGAGGATTGAGCACCGATCCTGCAGAGGCGTTTCTGTGCTTCTCCATCCACTTGTCCCGTTCAGGATGAGCCAGGCAGTGGCTGTGGGCAGCGCTCTGCTCAGACATTTCCATCCTACTTTGCTCCTTTTCCACTATGAGAAGGAGAGACTTTGGAAAAGAGAGTAGGTGTTAAGGCACAACCTCTAAAGGCCAGCAGCTGTGTGCTCCTAGTTTGGCAGTTTGTGGTGTCCCAGCACCRCCTGGTCTGCATTGCCTGCAGGGTGGGAGTAGTTTTAACTGGCACAGAAATCGCAGCTGGCTTAGAAAAGGTGGACCTCTATGGTTTTTCTGGAAAGGAGATAGAAAATATGATCAGTAAATTAAATACTCATCTTTCTTCTGGGCTGCACTGCCGATGTGCTGTTGGTTAGGAGACCTAGGAGGTTTGCTCTGCTGGCATCTCCATACGGCATGGGAAGGGGGGTGAACTGGTCCCCATCAGGGTGGTGCGAGTTGCCTGTCGAGGGAAGGGGGCTTTGGTGCGGGAAGCCCTGCGCGGCTGCGACTTGCAGGAGCTGGTGAACTGCTCTTGGAAAAGCTGAGAAAATTCTACAACGTATTTATACTGAAAAAAAAATAGGAGGAGCTACAAATTAATAAAATTTGTTAYGTGTAAAATAAGTATTCCAACCCCAAATTTCAAGTGAAGCAAGGTCAGTTTTACCTGAAACCGTGAACTGGATCTGCTGGTTGCTGCCAGCAGCGGAGGGGACAGGCAGGAGAATGCTGTGTTAGTGCGTGCCGGGACCTCGGCGTGGTGGGGGAGCTGTGCCCCACGCTGGTGGGGAGACGCTGCTGGGTGGGAGAAGTGAGGTAGCGGCACTCTTATACTGGTTACTCCACAGCCCAAGTGYGGACACTAAGAAGCAGGTTGATAATCATGTTTTGCTATGAATATTCTGTGGATTTTTTTAAAATGTGGTTTAAAAAATTTTCTTATACATTCTCTCAATAAATGCATATGCTCTTTGAGAATTTGCCCCAYACATTTAATTGCAGATATACCTTTAGTGCTAAAAGTATCTTAGGAATCCAGTATAGTTTTTTGATAGTAGGTCTGTAAAACAAAATCTACCTACAGTAATAAGTTGGGTTTGATTCTGATTTTGACAGTTACCAAGCAATTTAAATTAGATATTGTGTTAGATAATGAGGGGAGAATATAACTAATATGAAAAAAATGCAAGTTTAGAAAACCATCATCTTATGTGTGATATAAAATAGTCTGACACCCCCAAAACAAAAAAGAAAAACCCCTTATAATATTTTTCCTTTTATAATCTGCAACTCTCATCGAAAACATTTGATTGTTTTCCTTGATTCCATCCTTTTTCCRTACAGTGATTGTAGGGCTGGGCTCCCTGCACGGCTCGTGGCCTGAAGAGACGTTTCTGGCAGTCGAGAGAATGAAACCATTCCCGCAGGAGGCTGGGGGCTCCAGGGGAGCTCTGCCGAGGTGACGGATGGGGCGGGAGGTTGCGAGCTGGCTTGCGTTGTGGGCAAATGTTTGAGACTGCTCCAAGGAGGGACGTTTGTTAGTCACACGTGGGGAGGACTGGATGCTGGTCATCTGGGCCATCAGTGAGCAGGAGGCGGGACGGAGCTGGAAGGGATGCAAAGCCCTATGTTCCCAGGGAATACATGCAAACTGGTGTTTAGTAGAGAGGGAGTTGGGCCGGAGCCCGTGTTTGACTCATGTGGTTTCAAGTTCCTTGACACCGAGCAGAGGTCAGGCACTGTGTCGCTTTTAATATAGTTGAAGAGTGCAGATTCTGGCTTTTGCAGCCATGTCTATTACTTGACATCACATGGCCCGTTCATCTATTTTTAGGAAAATGTCAAAAGTAAGTCTTAGGAGCCAAGCAAGCTTTCCCTCCACTAAAGGTTCACCCTTGCGGCAGTGTTTGTTTACAGTTTGTACTTCTTCAGGAATAAGGATAAAAGTTAGTTGAAGAAATTACTGCMGATTCTTTTTCTGATAAACATTGGATTATAAGAAAATTCAAGTTGGAAGGGACCTCAAGAGGTCTCTAGTCCGACCCYCTGCTCAAAGCAGGGGCAGCTCTGGGGTCAAACAAGGTTGCTCAGGGCTTTATCCAGTCAGGTGTTGAAAGCCTCCAAGGATGGAGACTGCCTTCTCTGTGTCCTCATTGCAGTGTTTGTGGTGAAAAATTTTCTCCTTATATTCAGTATGAACAGAGATATAAGCTCTATTTCAGCTATGCTCCTGGTCTTTCATCCTGCCACACRCCGCTGAAAGGCCTCGCTCCCTCTCCTCAACATCCTCGTAGGTGGGGGAAGACTCCTCTTGAGTCCTCCTGAAACCTGTTCTTCTCGAGACCAAACAAGCCCAGCTCCCTCTGCCTGTCCTCATGGAGGCAGTGCTCCAGCCCCCAACCATCTTGGTGGCCCTTCATTGTATGAAGTAAATCTTTTCCTTCTTTAGCGCAGAAAGCCTAAAGATCTTCATTCAAGCACCTATAAGCATTTTGGGATTTGGATTATTGTCTAAAGAATCAGTGAGCCTTTTTCTAAAAGCCCTTCACAATCCTATCCTACAGTACTTTGCTGAATTTTGCCCCTTCAACTGCTAAGAAGTCCCCAGATCAAAGTGGAGTCCGTAGATGGATACAGAATCTATAAAATCAAACATTTTATGAACTGATTAGAGTGCTACCCTGCCAGTATGATTACCCATTAAAGCTGTGCTCTTCGGTCAACAGCAATTTTCAAATAAAGTGATTCATATTTGGACGTATTTGATCATTTTATTTCCTGAAACTTTTTTTTTTCCCCCAGTTTTTAAACAATTACCGTTGCAAGTTAAAGGCTTTCTGTCTGTTGGTTAGTTGTCCTATGCTGAGACATTTCTTTGGAGGGAACAGCTTTAAAGCCCAGGATGTTAAGTGTTAGGATTCCATATGATCATTCTTGACAAGGTGTTTAGTGCAAATTCTAGCAATGTGAGCTATTTAAATATGCCCCACCACCACCAAAAAAAAAAATCGATCGGCTGTGTTACTCTTTAAGACCTCCTAGGCTCTTGCGTGCTATGGTGGTGATATCAGCYTGTGAAATCGGAGGAGACTGACTGTTCTTTCCTTGCTCTCCAGATGCTGCTAGTCCCAGTCGTTAGGCCACAGCAAGACTCCTTCAGGGCCTGATGCCTTCTGGCAGAATGTGCAGTTTATGGCAGTAAACTCAGATCATGATCATGTTTCTTTTTCACACCCACTGTCCCAGTTACCACTGCTGATTTCRGCCTTTAGTGGGCAAACAAATACTTAGATACTTTAGATACTAGATTACAATGTAAGGTGTTCTCCATTCAGCTAGACTAGTTTGAAAAGATAAATGCTACTATTCTTGCTTTGAAATGCTGGTACTAATACCCTTGAAGCCTCCTTGAAGCTATGCAGCTAAAATTTGTACAAAGATGAGGGAAGAGATGTTTTTATTTAGCAATGTCTAGTGTTTTCTAGTGGTGTTGCTGGTATTGTAAAGCCAGTAGGTAGCTGATCTTTCTAACTGCAGCTGGCTGGCTGGCTGGCTTGAGTTTTCACTTGCCTGCAGTATTACAGGCCTGAGGTAATTAACTTTACCTCGCTCCAGTGAACTTGAAAGCAAAGTGGATCGAAATTTATATGAAGTCTATATGATATGGCTCTCCCCTTCTAAAGAGCCTAAGTTGTGAAGGCGTAGTCATACTGGATGAAGGACTTCCTAATAAAATTAAATGTGAATGTCCTGCACTCTCTGGAGCTGCTAAGGATTCAATTATGTCCAGCCTGAAGGGAAAGAAATGTGTAAGCAGATAGTTTATATAGGTTATCAGGAGGTAATCCTATCCCTGGTTAGTTAGGCTCATTAGAACTTTCTGGGACATGGGATTTGGGGGTTTTGCTGCTCATCTTTTAGAATGACACGACCTGGTCTGAGATATGTTCTGGGAAAAGAGATTTGAGAACAGTGGGGAGAGCAGAATCATACTTGAATATTCAGATTAGGGACTGTGGGAAGGAAATTTGGCAATTCATCTTTAAGTAGAATAGACTGCCTGTTTAAACAGGGTAGGAAGCAAGAAGAGTGGGCAGGATTAGGAAAGGCAGATATGGCCCCAAAACGTAGGATTGAGTTGGTGTTGTGTGTGTGTTTTTTTTTTTTTTTTTTTCCTCTCTCCTCTCTCTCCAGAACAGAGAAAAAGGCTTTTTGTTTTGTATTTTGGGATGTGGGGGACATTGGCTTATTTTATTATATTTTAAAGGGAGGGAATAGGCTGGGGAGAGCAAAATATTTGAAGAGGCAGATTAGGACAGCAAAGGTTTATGCTGGCGGAGACTGGGTGGAAGCAACAGCTAAAATATTAGAGAAATAGAAGCTTTGCTGCTGGGTGCAAGGAAGAATGAGTGAACTCAGAAAAACTGTGATGAAACTATGCTTATCTGAGTCAGTAAACTGTTGTGTGAAGAAGATGGAAAAGCCTTATTGCAGTCAGTGATGAAGCAATCAGTGATGAGGGAATTAATTGTAGTAAATACATGCTGGGGTGGTGCCAAGGACAGAAGCCCATTTGTGGAGAAAACTTTGACTTTTTTAAATTGAAAAAGGACTAGCATCTCCACCACTGTGTCACATAGTGCGAGGTGGTGGTCAGTTCCTTCCTGTGTCTGTTCTTAACGCAGGTCTCGGTCGCTGGCAGGAAGCGGCATTTGCAGTGCCAGGGTATGGCCTGAGCAGTAGGCTCTGCTCTGCATCTCTTTCCCCTCCCGTGGTACCTTCTCATGTAGCTCCTCAGAGAGAGGGGGGTTGAGGAGAAGCCAATAGCTGTGCCACCAGATCAGGGAAGGTAAGTTTGGCCCTGTGACTTCTGCACCGTCTCTTTCTCAGACCCTCGTCATAGGTGSTTTGCCACTGTTTCTGGTCGGAGCTCCCAGCAAAGGCACCCTGGCCTGTTGCTCACTTTAAAAGTGCATCAAAGATCAAATCGTCTAATCTCTGATCGCATTTATGTTTTTCCTAGCCTAGTTGGTTTCCTTAGCTTAATGTTTACTTTTAATTTAGACTCATGATAGTAAGATCAGGCTTTATTCTGCTATGCTGAACTTGAGGATGAGGTTGGTACACACGCTCGTTTCCAAGCTGTGGTCTGGAGGATTTCTTAAGGAGTGCCAGACGAGCAGTCTTGGAGGAAACTCTTCTGTTCTCAGACTCACGGAGGGGTTATTTCTGCTGATCATGTAATATTTTTGCCTATCCACRTTCACTAGTAAGAAGAAGAGGCTAAAGCAGGAGGTTTTGACACACAAAAAATGATTGCTGCATCTTTTCAGGAATATGGGGCATCTTCTGGAGACAATGAAAGATCTTGAGTTATGTATAAATATTTGAATTTAAAAACTGCAAGTTAAAGAAAAAAAATAAACCTTTGCCCTCCTGCTGATAGTGATTTCCTAATTCAAGGTTTCTAGTAGGAAAAGCTGGGTTGGGTTATTCCTGTGCTCAGATGAGGTYCAGGGTTCTGTACTGCAGAAGCAATTTGTAGTGCTTCATGTAAAGGTGAAGTGAAAAAACATTTAAAAMATCCATTAATCTATTAAACATCTATTAAACATCTATTTAAATAGCTGCTAAAGACCCCACTGCTGTAGAGGTGATGATAATTTAATATCATAGCAGGAAAACATGCTTAATTTAGTTGTGTGGAGCAAGATGCTTGTTTGAATGCTCTCCTGCATCTTCTCATGATGAAACTCCTTTCATCTGGAATCTTTCACCTACTAAATCTACTATGAAAATAACTGTTGAGAGGTTTCCAGGATTTAGTGGAGATAGAAAGATGAAGTCCACCTTTTTGATGCCTGTGAATTGCATGTTATTTCTTGATATGAGAAAAACCACCATTGCTTCCTTTCAAAGCAAGAATATCTGTGCCATGCTTGAGTACGTCTGAAGCAAGGGATTTTACCTCTGAAGGAACTAGCTCAAAYGGAAGGAGCTGATCAGAGTAATGAAACGACAATGTGCTGAAATCTCAGTTCTGTTTGACAAATTCACCTTTAAAATGACGTATTTTTACATATGAATTTACACATGCCTATGTGGGAAAGTATTGCACATTAAACATGAAGTGAGTAGTAGCAGCTGGTTTTCTATATAGTAAATAGTATCCAGCTGTACAATGTAATCTTGTAGTAAAAARTATTTTAGCTGAGCATTTGTGTGATTGCAGGCTCTATTGATTGGTATCTAGAGCTGGAGAACTGATGGCTGTTCTGCTTRGTTGGTTGGTTKGTTTTTTCCTAGCAGTCCACTTTGYTGYTCTGTAAYRTTGCTGTGCTGTAGCTGTGCAAAAAAACTCAGTTCCCTTTCATTTTTCTTATTATTCAAGTGGGAATGATAATATTTAKGTACATTCCTTAAAAAACTGTTAAAAGTTTTTGTTAAAATGTATAAATTGTGCTTGACATTGAGTGTTATGAGAAGAACCCCTGAGCAAGAAAGCTGAGTTCTTGTTTGTTTTAGCAAAAATGTGTAATTTTTTCCCTCAGAATACAAGTTTCTTTTCTGGCTGCTATTCTAGTATTTATRAAGTGAGTTATATAAATCAGAATTCTTATAATTAAACTGCTATCTAATCCTAGCCCAATAGCTGCCTGTGTTATAATACAAAGTGCTGCTGGGGGCAATTGACTCTCATGGTATTGACACAATTTTTCAAACATTACTGTATTAAAGATAATGGGACTTCATAGAAGAAAATTGAGAGAACCTGAATTTGAACAAAAAGAATTCCCACTAGAGATAATTTCCCACAAGAAATAAAACATCTGGAAAATAAATACTTTGATGTTGCAGAATCACAGGATGGTTGAGGTTGGGAGGTGCCTCTGGAGATCATCTTGTCCAACCCCACTGCTCAAGTAGGGTCAGCATTAGCGTGGTTGCCCAGGACTTTGTCCAGGCAGGTTTTGACTGTCTCCAAAGCTGGTGTTTTTTTATGTTCAGATGAGATTTCCTGTATTTCAATTTGTGTCCATTGCCTCTCACTCTGTCACTATTATCTAAGAAGACTTTGCTTCCATCTTTATACCCTCCCATCAGATATTTATACAAGTTGATGAGGTCTACTGAAGCCTTCTCTTCTCYAGGCTGACCAGGCCCAGCTCTCTCACCTTCTCGTCCTATGAGAGATGCTCCAGTCCTTTAATCAACTTTGTAGCCCTTAGCTGGACTCACTCCAGTAGCTCCCTGTCCCTGTCGTCCTGAGGAGCTCAGCACTGGACCCAGCACTCCAGACGTGGCCTCACCAGGACTGAGCAGAGGGGGAGGATCACCTCCTTCGACCTGCTGGTGTCTGCTCTTCCTAATGCAGCCCAGAGGCTGTTGCTTTCTTTGCCACAAAGGCACATTGCTGGGATGTGTTGCTAACAGTTACCACGAAAGTTTTCTCTTACTGTCGGAGGCTGAAGTGCATTTGCTGGCCTTGTAAGATTTTCTGGCTTAAGAGTTTTTAGAACTGAAGTTTTCTGAGCACTCAGTGCTTTGTCATATCACAAGCAGGCAAGTTTGAGTGAGTTACTTGTGGAGTTACTGCCCTGGGCTGCAAGTTGCTGGCTGAGATGGCCGGACTGGTTGCGTGTGCGCTTCTCATGCACTGCAAAGCCGAGGAGAATGTGCTGGTTTCAACCTTAGACGTGCAGACCAGTCAGCCTGACTCACGCTGGGCTGAGCTTGTCAGGGCAGGCGCAGCGTGAGAAGACTGGACTGCAGAGCAACTCAGAACGTCATCCACGTCCAGCGTGTGGTCGTTCTGCCGTAGGCAGTTCACCACAGACGTCTTCCTAGTCTGTCCCTAGAACCCAAGCAAGCTCCCTTGCAGGACCCATTCCACCCCACCTCTGCCCGCCCTGCTTCAGCGCTTRGGCGTCTGGTAACAGTTTTCTAGTTCAGGGCGTGCAGTAGCAGTAGTGCCTTTGAGCGGTGTGCTCTTGACTCCCCGGAGACTGCCTGAAAGGTTACAAAATCCCTTTTGTGGAAGAGAGATAGTGCAGAGACCTTAGGGCTGCTCTGAATGCAGAGCGAATGGGCCTGTGTGGGTGCGGAAGCACCGGGGGAATGGCAGAAGAGGGGATATCAAGATGGCATGTGTTGATAGCACCTCTGTTAGCGGGCCATCAAGGTGACCGTACATCTGCAGTCTCAGGACATCAGACTGGGGGTGGAGGGTGGGGAAGGGAAGAGCATTCTTTAAATAAAAAAGCGGGAGGGGGGCAGGGTGTGGCTGTTAGGAGATGATAGAGGGAAGATAAAGAACAGAATGGGAGACTGTAGACGCCAGGCGTAGAGACAGAAGAGTTGGGATGGGATGGGATGGGATGGGATGGGATGGGATGGGATGGGATGGGGGAGAGCTCACCCCTGTGCCAAAGGCACCCCCATCAGTCCTGGGGTCTGCAGGTGAGGAACAGCCTGGGGCACGTGACGGTGACTAGAGACAAGGGTCTCTTTGCAAGAAAGGGCTGTAACACAATTAGTGCTAGATGTTACACAAGAGGAAGGTGTTCTTTATTTAATCAGAAACAATTTCGCACTCATCTCAAGGCTTTCACTCACCTAAGGTCTTGCAGGCAGGTACRAAGACGTGTGTCTGTGTGGCCTGAGCGGAATTGCTTGTGTGTGCCGTGGAGGAGAAGGGATGCCAGCTATGAGGTCCTCCCTACCTTATCACCCATCGAAAGGAACCCAGGRGAGGAACTGATTTTTGGTCAGGTCTGTCTACACCCTTTAGAAGGCWGTGGTTATTATGGTGTGAACGTTTTGCCTCAATCTTGCTTAACCCTCAATAAATCTTAGGCAAGGTTGCTACCCCGTGTCTTTTGTTTCTTCATCTGGGGTACTTTTGCAGCGGCAGTTTGTCTTCCTGTTGAGCTAACAGGAAGAGGAGTGGCCCATGCTGTGTGCTGAAGCCTTGTGACCCTGGCRGTGTAATGTAGGGCCTTCTGCTGATAAATCACCTGTGCTTAGGCCTTACGGAGCATGGGCTTTTTCTGGCCTTGATGCCAACAAACATTCCTCAGTGTAATGGCTGTTCATTGTGTACTTGGTTATCAACACATGCCATTCCTGTAACCATTTCTTCGTTGTTCTTTCTGGGGTTTTGTCAGGAAAACATTTCCAGTCATGCTTCATTCTTAAAACTTGTTACAAATATCCACACTTTGTCCTACCCGTGACTGCAAGAAATCTGGGTAATATCACCTTAATGCGTGTGTCTTGTTACCTAAATCCTGGACAGACCACTTGAACAGCCATGGTTTGGCACTTCACAGTTCTTAAGTGGATATAAAAATGTTAATATGAATAAAACTACTTTTGTTTTAAAATAAAATCATCTTTCCTTCCTGTACATTGAACTTTGCTACAGTGTCGCTACATTAATTGCTATAATAATAACCACAGGCTCAGAACAAGATGATCGTGTAATATTTTGGGAGATATTTTTTAGTTCGTTTACATTTTCCTTCTGAAGTAAAGTCCAAAGGCAGTATAAATACAATAACTGTCTTGTTTTCTTGCTGCCTTTCTTTGAGATCTGTGTGATTATTGCAGAAAAGATGCAGCCCAAGAATATGAGCCGACTACAAAGAAAGAGTGGCAGGAACAAATTCTTACAGGTTAGGAGAAGAAAATCAGATTACTGAGCAGATCAATTCTAAGGCATCCAGAAACATATATACAACCCTGAGAACTTCCTCTCCCTTTCCAATTAAAGCCAACCAAACAAATTACCTTAGACAAAAATTTACTTCACTCTGATTACTGTGAAGTAAGTTGAAAATCTGGTSTCTGTGCTAAACAAAATGCAGTCCTCCATGGGTCCTTGTGCTGCCTCAGAAGATGTAATGAAATAATGGAGCTTCCCTGCCTACCCAAGCAGGGAAATACTGAGTTACCCTTCAGAACTGCTACTCTTGCTCCCACCCTACCTACSGTATTGTTATTACCTGGCTACTGCTTTGGGTTACTGCGTGTTACTGTGTGGGAYGTTTTCCCCAGATCCTACTGCAGGCTTTGTGCCTCTTATCTGCACTGGCTTCCTGCTGCACCAGGCCTTGAGCAGTGTGAAAGAGAGAGCACCTTGGCTCAACAAGGTGGAAGGAAGAGCTTTCTCGTCTGATTACCATTTTGTAGGGTTCCTGGACTTAATCCCTGGCTATACACATGGGCAGTGGTTTGKAGAGAATAAGCTTCTAGTTCTTTGTGCAGCTTATTGAATCTGTGCCTGATGCCAGCATTGCTTCTCCAGGAATGCATGAGTGAACCTCAGTTACCCCTCTGTAAGTTGCCTTATCACATAGTAAAACAGGGTGGCATTCCAGTGCTTATTTTCATCTTCAGTTAATTAATACAGAGAATCAAAATTTTAGATGGAGCCTACTGACTAGTGTCCTAAGCAGAATATTTGTTATGCTGGAGCTAAATGGAAAGGTCTTGTTGATTCTGGTTCAATCTTGGGAGTTGATATGGAGTGAGAGCTTGGTGTCCACTTACTGGAATGCACTGATTTTTATATAAGCTAGCAAAGGATGAATGGACATCAAAAGATCTGTGTCCACTGAAAGGTCTCTAATTCAAAGGTAATTTGGATTAGAGAGAGAGAAAATGGCTTCAATTGTAGATGAATTTGGTAGGTTGATGGTTGAATCTTTGCATTTGGAAAAAACAGTAAGGCAACATGTGGCCTCTTCAGGTATCCTGATGCAGGGRTGCACAGGTGGACCTGATCTTTTCAAAGCTGAACCATTTTACGTTTTCCACTGTTTATTTACAACTGTACAAGGTAGAAGGAGGAGATTGTGACAATAATTTTTTTCTTTTTTATAGATAATAAAAACAAATTTATAAATAATGCCAGTTTTGGACTTGGTCTTGATTTTCCCACTCACAGAAATGGCCTGATAGAAAAACAGGTTTTTACTGATCACAGCATGCTAAAAAGAAGTTATAAAAGAAAACTCAACCCCAGCTCTGAGGGGCCAGATACGCAGGCTTGGTCAAACATTAAGTTATTGTGTGTGTGTGTGTGTGTGTGCATGTGTGTTGTCTATGTCACTTAATGTGTTCCACAGAGTCAAGGTTGTTCTACTGATCCTAAGAACCACGGAGGTGGACAGGTGGTGGTATTGCGTTGCTGGTGATGGCAGTTTTTGCAGTTCTGCTATCTTCCTGCCTTGCAGAGGCCAGACCCCTTGCAGCTGGCATGCTGGCAGCACCCTGCGCCACTCACCTGTGGCAGGGCCACCGGAGTTGCTTTAACTGGCTGTGAGCACCACRTGGCTGAAGAGCTACCAGCTGGCCAGTTCTGAAGTATGCCTTTCTTGGTTGGCATAATTAATGTTTTTATTAGTACCATCTTACTCTGTTTGCAGTGGTTGTATGTCTAAGAGGGGATGGAGCACGACTACGGAACTGCTTCTGTGGGTCACAGAGACCCCTCCCTCGGACCTTTTCTGTAAAGGCATTTCTTCCTCTTGGTTGGTGCAGAATTCCTCTTGCTACTGCTCAGCCAGTTTCACACAGGTGGGAGTTTCTTCTGATGAGATTTACTATTGTGTGTTTTATTCAGACACATAATAACCTTTGTTTCCCAAGCAAACTTAAGAGATGGTCTTCCTTTTGTTAAATTATTGATACCTACCCTGCAAAACTGTTTTTAATGTTTGTACAAAAATGGGCAAGAAGTACTGTGGTGGTGGTATCTACTTATCAATAATACTTGATGTTCGTGGGTGTGTGTATAGAGTCTGATTTCTAGTTGATGCTATTTTGCAGCAGTAGACTAATCTCATGATTCARTGCTGCAAGAAGACATGCCATATAGTCTCTTTTCCTTTGGGGGTACCTTAAAGGAATGATGTGAGAGCCTGGTTGTGAAAACCCGTTTTTGTAACAGAAGCACATACTGTCCCCTGATGAATATCCATTTGTCCTCTCTAAAGCATGCTTCACATGACAGGTGCTCTAGGAGAGCAGGGTGCAAGCAGCAACCATTGGAGCGGGGGCCGGGTGGAGGTATTCCYGCAGTGCCGGCTGCTGCCTCCGCTCTCACTATAAAGTGAGAGTCTTGTTTTTTCTAATAAAGGACACTTCTCAAAGTTCCACCTTCACGGAGGATCTTCATGTGTGTTGCATCCAGGAGACCTTAACAGAGGATCAGCGTTCAGCGCTCCRCAGCAAAGTGACATCCTCAAGGCAAACCACCACCACAAAATTTATTTGCAAATGGCACGCAAGTGAAAAATTGCTATCATTAAATATGCAAACCTATCTACACTTTGCTGGCAACAAGGATTAAGCATGGATAATTGTTACTCCTCCTGCCACCCTCCAGCTCCAAGTGTGAGTGTGTGAGTGAGATGGGAGTGTCAGGTTGCAGAGCTGTCATGGCGCACGGCACCTTGATGTGCAGCGGTACCGTAGGAGAAGTGGGTAAGCCAAGTTTGGTGCTTAGATGAAGTCAGGCAGGCAGAAGAATTTGAAGTATTAGTTTTGAAATGTAGAAAAATACGCAAAAAGAAAACAATCTGTTTCATAATCAGGAAGCAGGCTAACTCTTTTTAGCTGACATATTTATATAAACATTCAGCTCTTACTCCCAAAATGTCCTACCTGGATGCTGTGCCAATACTAACAATATCCAAATGAGAAGTGAAGCTCACAAAATAGGAGACAAAGCGTAACCCTACAGTCTTCGCATYTTCCTCCCTCCCAGGAGAACCCAGATAGACACCACGTTGAGGAGACAAGTCCCTGACCCGGATGGAGGTTGCCCTCGCTCTGGTACCTGCAAATGGAGCACTTCCTTTTGTTACAGAACAGGAGGTTGGTGGAGGTGGAAATGCTGAAGAACCTGGCTCGAGGAAGAACAGCCCTGATTAGGCCATGACCAATCCTTTCTTGTTTGAATTAGAAATTTCATAGGAATCTGGCAGTTACATTTCATTCTACCATGAATGGAAACACTGGAATACTTTCTCAAGTGTTCAGTAAGCACTTTCAAATGTAAGATGCTTAGTGAGAAAACAAGATGGAATTTCTTTTGGTGCAGRCTGCCTAATGTTAGTGTTTTCTCCCTAAGCAGAGTTCTGCCGCATTGATAAGCCCTTGTGTCATGACGAAGATGAGCAGCTCAGCTTTGAAGCTGTCCGCAACATACACAAGCAGATGGACGATGATGCCAATGGCAATGTGGATGTGGAAGAGAGTGATGAGGTTAGTGTAAAATGACTTTTCTGTTCTTCTCTCACATAGTATTCTGCCTCTGGAGAGGACCTAGGAGGACTGTTCCGTTACGGGTAACAGTAGTGTGATGATGAAGCCTGAAATTCAGTTCCTCAGAGGCTTTTTTGGGCTGCCTTTCTCTATATCTAGCAAAGAAAGCAATGTTCAGTCTTGGTCCAGGTTTAGTGTGTGTGATTGTTTTTTTCCCTTTGTGTTGGGTTTCTGTCAACTCAAATCTTTTTTACACACAAACTATATCAATTTATTCTAACACTGAAAGACACCAATAGACCTTTTTACATGAGTGATTGTTGTTATCACTTCATTCCTTGCTTTTTTTAATCCTAGAGCTGGGAAGCACATCTGACTCTGGTCAAGCCCTTCTTTGTAATATTGTGGAGCAAATTTACTGGCTGTTGTCCTTTCACATTATAGTATTTATTACATTCTTTGACCAACTCARCTGGAAAAGTTACAGTACATTTTTGCTTACTGCAGAAAAAGGAGTGAGTCTGTATTGTCTTGCCCTTTGAGATTTTAGCTGATAACTTCATTAAAGAGAAATAAAATTCTTGATGAAGGAAATTATTTTTTTACATAAGGGTCAATAGAAATAGTGACTAATATAAAAGAGAAAGCTATTTATTATTGTTAACGTAGCCTCAATTGCATTTGATACTCGTTTGCTAGACTCTCTTCARGGTAGGGAATTCTGTCTTTTAATGTGATTGGACTCTAAATAAGAAMAGCAAAGTATTGGAAGCGAGAATAAAGCAGACTGGTGAAATCATCTACTGACAGTCAAATGATGTCAGTTTTTCTGATTCCTCAAGCCATAGCAAAAGCAGTGGCAGGATATGGGTATGTTGCATGTCCAACCCTTTCCACTAGACTCAGGTAGACAGTGTACATCTCTGGAGCTACATGAGTTTCCTGAATGGTTGAAGCATAGCTCCTGTGCCAAGTCCATGTCAAAGGACTGGAGGCTGGACTGTGCTTGGAGCAAGGGCTGCTGAATAACCTGAATTCTTGGCTGTGGAAGGAGATGAATCAGGAGCTGCTGAGACCACTGCTCTAGATTATTGTGCTAGCCAGTATGTGCCCATGGTGAGGCTTCTGTCTGCCATTGGGTGCTGCTCTCCTTAGCCTTGGGAACACGTGTGATGTATCTTACGGCATTTGACCAAATGAAAATTTAGATACATGTTTTGTAGACTCAGGAAAAATGACCAGTGGTAGAACCTGGTATAATCTGTGCATGTGTGTATTCATTCTTAAAAAATTTACAAAAATGTGACCTGCTGTTTCTGGACCAACATGTTTGATCCCCCTCCCCCTCCATTCTGATATGTGTGGCAAAATATGACACGTTTGAAACACTAGCATCTACATAGTGCTGTCTGTTGAAAACTCTAAACTGTCACAAATCCTTCATAAACCCTTCTCCAGCAAGCATTATYCGCAGTTCTCAGATAAAGAGACTGAGGTCCAGGGAGGTTAAATCTCCTGCCTAAAGAACGCAGCAGTTCAATTTATTGGGCAAATCTAATCATGACAAGGCCCCTTTATTTTTTGGGAAGGTTACTGTCTCCAGAGAGATGGCACAGTAACCTGAAGCACAGAGCATGTTAATGAGGAGCCAATGATGTGCTCATTGCTGGGTGGATTCSGTTGTCTGTTGTCTTGTTGCAGGCCCTTCCCACTGTCTAAATTCTACTTTATAGAGAAATTAAAACAAATAAAAAGCTTCTACTTGCATTTCCTAAAATCCAGCGTTTTCTTGTTTGCCAGATCTTTGCTTGGGATTGCTTTGCAACCTTAACTCTGTCTCTCCCTCTGGCTCCAGAGCAGCCTCRGGCAATTCAATTCACTTGATGAGTCCAGCTCACCCATTACTAAACAGGATAAACCTCTGTTGCTAGGATTGAGCAGTAACAGCAATTTTTATGCTGCTCAGAACAAATCCCGCCCTCTGTCTCTGTAGGCTRGTTGACAGCTTATTGTATATATGCTAACAATATTATCGTGCTCAAAGACTTGGGTTTCGGTTTTATGGTCAAGTCGTTTCACTGTATGGCTATTACCTCTGTACGACTAACAACTTTTTTTTCCAGAAGACTTCAAAATCCCTGGCTTCTGTAATTACTGGTCTGTCTTAAACACTTGCAGTTATTTTTCTGTCCATTCAGACAGATGTCCAAGCCCTTTGCGTCATTTGTCTTGGCTACAGGAAYGCTCTTGCAGTTTTCTGTGTGTGCATTAACCCTTCCTGTTCATTAGAAATACAGGTGCTGGRATTGTGTTGTTCAGCTTGTTGATCAGACTGTTACATTTTCCTGTTATGAACTCTTGCGTTGGCTCCCCCTTGATCAAATCTGGACGTTTAAGTAGGTGTCTTCTCATCAGAGTCTGACTGTTTGCATTCCGCTGACTTGACACCAATTCCCGTATTTCTCTTGGTCTGCATGCATTCCTTCGTCCTGCTCTGCAAAATGGAATTTGTCCTAGCGCGCCTCTCCAGCTCCCTTCCTCGACCAGGCTGTCTTGCCTACGAGGAGCCAGCCAGCCTGGCGACTGGACGACTCCTGAAGCTGAGCCTCGACGGAGGCTCCGTTGTCATGCCCCCGAGCAGCCTGCGCGCCCCTCCTGAAGTTATCCCGGCTTCCTTCCCTTTTCGCTCTCCTAGTGTCTTTCTCTTCACCCCTTCTGTCAAGTTTTCTATTATTTGCTGAGTTGTTTGGAATAAGAATCATGTCCGAATGGTATTTAGGGGAGTTTTGCAGCTGTCACAGGTTTCCTAGCAAAAAAAAAAGGGTGGTTGTGGCTGTTAGAAAGGGAGGGGGAGGCTGATGCTTCTGATGTTTAATGAGAACTCCATGACTTATGCTGCTAATAGATGGATATAGGCAATTTGAAGAAGTAGATAAATTTGGAATTTTTCCTATGAAATAGTAAAAGTTCGTTTTGGCTAATTGAGCTGGCCAGTGGTAATTGGCTTCTGATGCAGAGTTTACCTGTATTAAAATGCTTTTGAAAGGATATGACAAATAAGAGCATCCTTTGGAAAAACAGGCTTCTTCCTCTAATTACGTGTCGCGTTGAACTCGCGGGCCCGCTGGGCTCAGGGCCCTGCCACAAGAAGCAGTTTTGCTGTGGTGTGAAACGCGGAAGCTGGCAGAGGCATCGCGGCAGCTCCCGGTCTGAGGCCTGACTCCACGTTCCTTTCTGCTGCGACAGCTGCTGGACCTGAGCCTACGTCCTCTTCTCCTGCCGCCTGTACCGAGGGCAGCTAATAATACTGCTGCTTTGGTGGCCTGGCTCCTCAGTTCTCTGTCCCTGCCTCTCGCCTCGGACGCGGGGAGTCGCAGGCTGCCGACCTTCTGCACGTCGGGAAAGCAATGCTCAGCCACAGGAAGAGCAGCTGGGGTTTGGCAAAGCACGGCGCTGCTGCGGCAGAGGTTTTGAACGGTGTTATCACTTTTTCTGCAGCCTGCAGCCGGGTTTTGTTTCTGAGCTTGCCTTTGGCCGTGCGGGCGTGTGCGATCCGGAGCGCAGTAAGCTCTGACGTGCCAGCGTAGTGCTTGGTAGGTGCTGGTGTGCTTCATGGGGCGACATCTGGGTCCATCTTGGAGGTCTCTGGTCAGCATAGCTGTCGGACTGAATGAAGGCTGTTTTTCAGTAGAGGCATTTCTGTGGTTCCACCAATGGATGTCACGGAAGCGGCTACGTGTTTTCTTTCTCAGGTGCAGTGAGCGACAGGCCCTAGCGCAAGCTTGGTGCTCTGATGCCTCCTGCGGCTCCCAGCTTCCCGCCTCCCTCCTTGCTCCCCAGACGTGGAGAGCTGCCCTGTGTTTTGCTCACCATGTGAACACAGAAGCAGCTTTTTACCAGAGTGAGGAAAGTCAGGGTGAATCTCAGGAATTATCCCTGTTGCTAAAAGTGTCCCATTCGTAACTTGCACACTTTTGCCTCAAGCATTTTAAGTAGGTGTGATCTGTTAAAGTATGGAGCAAGAGTGCTGTTTTTCGCAGCACGCTCTTTACATTGAAGCTAGCATTAAACTGAACGCAGACGGAAGCAGAAAGCTCTGCGGTGGAGGAGCAGAGATGTGACCCTTGGTGCTGCAGTTGCTGGTGAGTCATCAGACAAATACCTTGTGCGAGAACGGCTGTAAGGGCACAACGCACAGCAGCTGGGTGGGAAACGGAGCAGGGATCCAGCGTGCAGGTGCAAAATAGTAACTCAGGAGTGCTGCCTCCGATGGAAAGGAAACCTGCYGCAGCACCGTTGCTCTGGGCTTGCCGGAAGCAGCTGAGACCCAGGAAGCAGTTGTGAAATTTATATCAAACTCAGGTCATAGCAAGATCATGCTATGTAATTTGTAAAAGAAAGTAAGAAAATCTCCATAATTACTTCATTTGTTTATTTCTTCTTGTTAGCCTACTGCTTTTTACAAATGACTCAGGACCATCTTAGGGTTAAAGATGGAAAAGATCAGTAAAACGTAGTATGAATCACAGTTCCCAATGTAACCTAGTCAGTGTTTTAAATATGTATCTTTTCTGAGAATTGAAGATGTTTTTTCTTTGATTTTCTTTTAGACTTAACAAGCATACTGCATTTTGTGTGCAAATGTTCCTTTRTGGAAAATATTTGTCTGCCTGTTCAGGTCTCCCCAACTGACAGCAAAATAGTGCTTTTATCTGTTTTACGTATGGAAAAAATGAAGTCTGAGAGCGACCCCAAGTTGCAAGGTTTACCTGTGTAAGCTTGAAGCTTGTGTTAACGTTTCGTGGAATTCGGCAGCCGGAAAGGCTTGGAAGGCCCTGGAGAACATAGTCTGGGAGCGYTGCCTGGCGAGTCAGCTACCGACCGCTGAGCTCCGGCCCCTGCGTAAGGCACTGCAGTCGTGGTTTAACTCTCGGCCTTTGGTTTGGGACAGCTGCTGCAGATACTRTTTGAAAGAATGTAAGAGGCTCAAATTTAAGCCTTTTATGGCTCTGATGTTTAATCTTCACAGCACACTTGTTTTCTCAGCGTACGCAAGTCTCTTATCTCAGGAGTCAGAGTTGAGAACGCCACGGCATACTCCCTTTCCATAACCTTTTGTAGAAAATGATGCAGAAAATGCAAGGAAAGCGTGTGTTGTGATAAATCAGTGATATTTCCCTGTCAGCATACACCTTAAGAGCGAAGGCTTTGCGTGGATAGATGCACAACTGTGCAAGCTGTAAGGATCTCAGAACAGCAGTGGCTGCTGGCGTCCATCGAGGAACAGCAAAGCTAGCTGCAGCTTGTGTAAAAAAGGCAGTTCTGGTGGAAACAAGGAGAAGTTCTGTAGGCTGCTTTGGATCACAGTATTGTAGGACAATTCAGGTTGGCAGGGACCTGAGGAGGTCTCCATTCAGAGGATGCTAATATCAAAGTAGAATATATTGTAATGCCATATCACAAATAGTTACTTGGAGTGGTCTACCTTTAGGTTGATGTACTTGAGATTTATCTTTTATAAGTAAATTTGAGACAGAATTCTGCAATGAAATGATCTAATGTCTTTATTGTAGTCTGGAATGTGTTGGTAACTTTGCACAGATACATTGAGTTTGGTTGAATGAGTTGCTTTGTAAGCCCCATATTTTCCACTGTTTGTCTTTCTATTGATTGTAGGTTAGTTCCAATAGTAATAATAATAATAGTAAGCTTTCCCCGTTGAGGTAATTTTGAAGATTGGTTTTAATCATCTGTTCTCCAGAAGCATTTGTATGCTTCGGCAGAGGCTGCGGAGGTCTCACAAACCTTTAATCACAGGAGTCCTTGCTTAAACACCCACGCGCACTGCTTGTTCTGGGCTTGCGGTGAGCCTGCACGCGCCAAGAACAGAAGGGACGCCTAACTTAGGGGAGCCTGCACGCTCCGTTGCAAAAGACCAAGCTTTTTGCTTGGTTAAAAGTTGTTTCCCTGTTCAGCTGAGAACTTTGTCTTTGCATTTATTATTTTGGCCTTTTCTCTTGGGGAAAGCGCACATTTTGTTTGGATGAGAAGACCTGACTATAGAGAGAGAGAGAGACAGAGAGAGACACATAAAATAACTATGTGTTTTTTAACATTTTAATTATAGGTAAGGGAGGTGAAAATGTGTCCAACAACTTTACGCTGTCCTTAAATCTTCATTGCATTTTTCCTTTCTGGAAGTGATTTTTCAGTAAAGTTTAAGATGCCATCAGTGACCTCAATTAAAATGAAAGAACTCGTCTCTCCTGGGGAAATCTTCTAATTAGCGATCTATTTCTGACCTTCCTATTCACTCAAAAGGTAGCTCCAGCTGTTTAGGGGCAACTCTGTTTTAGGATTAAATTGACAAATTTCAGTCTCTGAGATGCTTTTAGCCTGGTTTCATAAGGAAACAAGGTTTATGTTGTTGCTCATCTTTTCTAACTTTTGAGCCCATTGCCTTGTTCAGCCATGCTACTGAGAATGAGGGCTTGCGAATAAAACGTTTCCTGCAGCTTTCGTGGAAGTTGGTGGCTCAGAAAAGACACTAAAATCAGAGTGCTCACCGAAGGAAGTGAGATGTTGTGAGCTCTGCAGTTATTTAGGTTTTTTTGGCCATTTACCACTTACATCCTGATGCATCAGTGCGCACACGTCACCTCTTGCCAATGCGGTAATTGATAGCAAAGAAAGATGATGATATTTGGGGAGGAGAGAATTCAGGTGTGTGGGAAGGATCTGAAGGCTCTGCGGGGAAATTTAGAGAACGTAGCTGGAGCTGCTGCGGATTAAAAGGCAGAAATCGCCAGAAAATCACGCTTCAGCGGTTTTGCTTGCTCGTGGAGCTGCTTGTTTTAGGTGTGCTTGCAGCCGCTGAGACAAGGCAAGAGCGCGTGCGACGCCGAGTCCTCGCCCCGTTGGAGCCGAGGAGAAGATCCCGGCCCCGGCGCTGGGCAGCTGGCGACGTTCTCTCAGGTAGAGTCGTGTTCAGCGCGGCTCTGCCAGCCGCAGACGGGTCGGGAGCGGTTCCTTTGGGCGCTGCATCCCGGTGCCCGCTCCGGGGCAGGCGGAGGGGCTCGGCTGCCTGCGGCCGGTGGGCCAGAGCGCCCGCAGCCCGCTGGAGCTGCAGGCCTGCTCCGGGCAGAGGTGGAGAGAGGACAGGGGTGCCTAAGACCTGTTAAAAGAAGGGGCGTGCRAAATGTGGACATGAGTAGGAGAAAAGATTTTCTGCGTAAAATGCCGCCGACTTTGCGTGATGGGCTGCTATGGAGGCTGAAACTGCGAAGGGCTTCAGCAGCAGTTAGATGTGTCCCCCGCTCCTGGTCCTCTGCTCCTCCCCGCGGGACCTCTGGGTGCCTGCTCAGGGCAGTGCTGCACTGCTCATCATCTCCTTTTCTTTATTTTTTCCCAATACACCTGTATAAAAGGCTCTTAAGCAAGGGGGGAGTTCATGAAGGATGGGCAACAGCTGGTTTCCGTGTGGGCATTGGGTAACATTATACAATTCTTATGCAGAAAGATCGGGTAAATTATACAAGAAATGTTAACAATGGTTTTTGGTTTTCTTTTTGGACATCTGGGAGTCCTGTGACTAATTTGTATCTATCTATACTAAAATATACCAGATGTATGTGTTCACTACTGCAATCTTTGCATGTGAACTCTCTGTGGAGTCCCACTCTCCCCTGGGAAAAAGAAAATCAGGGCTGTACAACTTGAAATCAGGAAGCTGTTCATGCAATCGATCGAAACAACCGTGGGATCTGAAAAATGGCTCGATAGCCACCGATGGGACTTCAGTATGTTAGAGTTCCCTGAGCACTGGTGGTAGCTGAGGAAGTCCCGTTTAGCAGTGCGCATGCCGGATGTTCCTAGCCGCGAAGACAGCGTTGCCATTCCCACCCCGACTGCAGGTGTCTTTGCGTTGTGCCACGTAAAGGCCGGGGTCACGGCGAGGAGAGGCAGCAGCCTCCGGAGAGCCTCGCTCCAGGCGGGATCCGCTCTCTCTGCGAGCCGTTCTGGGCAGCGTTTGGCCGTATCCCTGCTTTTCCTGGTGTTTCCCTCCGCTGGCAGCAGGAGGCAGRTCTGCTTTTGGCACCTCGCTGAGGCTCCGTGTGCGCAGCCCGGCTCCTCCTGGCTCGGGCGTGCGGACGACGGCCGGAGGGGTCGGGCAGGGGTCTGCCGGAGGAGCGGCGCGCTCGCCCCGCCGGCCCGTTTCTGCTCGCCTGCGGCGCCGTTGCCGTGCCAGAGCACGCCGTCCCCTTCCGAGAGGCCCTGGCACAGCGCTTGGGCGATAGGGTGTCGGGGGAAAGCTGCAGGAGATCGCTTTTCCCGTCTGCGCTGCCGGAGCTAAATATACGGAGCGACAGCTGCTGCCTCGCATCCCCGTGGGAGTTCGCAGCCGCGCTGGCTGCCCGGAGCGGTCGCCCCCGGTGACATTGCGGCATCGCCCTGTAGGTCAGCCGCGGAGAGAGCCCGCGGGCCTCTCGCCTGGGCCCCGGCCAGCCCGCGTCTCTGCGCCCGCGCCGGTGCCTGGCTGCGCCGAAGCCGCTGCGCGGGGTGGTCACGGCGCACGAGGCGCTGGGTCCGCTTCCGCGCTTCAGAAACTGAAGGCGGCTCGGGCAAGGTTCTCCAGCGGCAGCTCTGCAGCAGCGTGTGGCTTTAAGAGCGCGCTGCAGCGTGGCGAAGCGCTCTGGAGCTCCAGGGCTTTCTAGAGGACCAGGGGAAGGAGCTTACGGCAAAGTCTCAAACGTCAGCGGGGTTTGCTTGCATGACGAGAAAGGGCGAAAAAGCTTTTATAGAAAGCAAGAGAGCAGACGGGTGACAAGGTCAAGGCACAGGTGTCTGCAGAGGGCTTTGGTAGGGCCCTGGGCAGATTCGCAAGGAGTCTGCAAAGCTAAAGTGTTCACAGATATTTGTAATACCCTATCCAATATTAAAATAGTATCTTCTATGTAGAGACGACTTTTTATATAATTCTGTTACGTTTTTCAACTTAGAAGACTTGTATTCCACATGTTGATCATTGAATTCCACGCGTTAATCATTTATTGAATGAATACGTAGTATTTCCTCAAAAAGAGTGATTTAAATATAAATTTATATCTTTCTCGTTTGACCCATATGTTAGTAAAAAGGTAAGCCGAGTGATCCTCTTTCTTCTCTTCTGTTTGATTTTTGCATGCTTTGCTTTCCTCCCATCTCACGGATTCCTTCTGTGTACATTGTGCTTCAAACCTTATTGCTCCCTTTGTTTCATGCATTGGATAATTTTCTTCACTTTTCTTTGATGTCTTCTGTTTCTGACCTGTCTTTTCCTGAGATTGGAGGGAGATAGGAACAAAACAGAACATTTATTATGACTGGTGCGTTCCCTGAATGAATTGTGAATTTTACCTGCTGACGTTAGCAACAAGAATCTTTTTCTCATGGCTCGTAGCTTACAGAAGAGCTATGATAACAGGCCAAAAGCCAAGTGGTACCTCTCTACGTAGTGCCTGCGTGACTGCTGTGGGAATGCTGGCACCTGTTCTTATAATGACAGTTGGAAAAGAACTTTGAGAAAAAATGATCRGCAAAGAACAGGAAGAATGGTTTGAGGTTGGGAAAATGTATCTTTTTTAATGAGAAACTTAAGAACATAAGGAAAAACCTTTTTACTGGAAGGGTGACTGAGCACTGTCGCAGGTTGCCCAGAGAGGTTGTGGAGTTTCCATTCCTGGAGATTCAGAAGCTGTCTGGACRCAGTCCTGTCCAATGTGCTCTAGGTGACTCTRCTTGAGCAGGAGGGTTGRACAAGATGTTCTCCAGAGGTCCCTTCCAATCTCAACCATTCTGTGACTCTGTGAAGTGCATAAGATGACTTAGGGAAGAAATCTTTGCTGGCAGAGGGCTACTTAATCTAGGAAGAAGAAGACAGAATGATACTTTAAAAATGCAAGTAGAGATAAATGCATTCAAACTAGAAATAAGCTTCTGTTTTTAACGGATGATATTGTTTATTGGAACAAGTTATCTAGAGAGGTGATGAAATTTTAATCACTTAGAGCTCTGAATAAAGACCAGCTGTTTGAGAGAGGTGCTTCATCTTGGACTGTTACTAGGACTTTATGATTAAAAAAAAAAACAAACTATATTTAAAGACCTGTGGCTGTAATATTAAGGAAGACAAGTGAAAAATTGTTAATGTTCCTCCTCTCTCTAAAAGCAGAATCAAAGAATAATTCCACTGTTTGTTCTTCTCCTAGTTCTTGAGGGAAGACTTGAATTATCATGACCCAACAGTCAAGCACAGCACCTTCCATGGCGAAGACAAGCTCATTAGTGTGGAAGATCTTTGGAAGGCCTGGAAGACATCTGAAGGTAAAACAAACAAACAAACAAAAAACCCAAACAGAAAAAAACAAGCAAGCAAAACAAACTCTCTCTCTCCTGCCCCCACCCTCCCATATACATGCATGCATACCTCTTGCTATAAAAGTGGTAAACAATTYGAATTCTATGCAACCTTGGCAGCAATGTGTATGCACATCCCAGGACAAACRTTCCTACTTTGCCTTTTCTGCCTTCTACAAGTATTTCTTCCAGCTTGCTTTTTCTGTGCCTTCCAGATTTTATTGCTTTTGTTACTTTTTCCAGCTGTTAATTCTGACACCTAAATATGACGTATGAACTGCTGTCATAGCTGAAAATGTTCATTGCTGTGCCCCTGTAAATGTGTGTTGAAACAAAGCCACCATGCTGTCCTATTCAGGTTCTCCTTGAAATTTCCAGTCTCACCTGATATTTTTGTGGGGTAATAGCATCCTGTATATTAGAACTGAATGGGAATTTTCCTACAGGCTATGTTTCCATTAGAAGATAACAATTTTCTGAAGCTCAGGTATTCCTTAATCCAGTGAAAAGGAGGCAGATCAAGTCCTAAAACTGAAAGTAAACACATTTAGTGAAGAAATAAGGAAATGATAGTGTTTAGAGCAACTCACCTAGGGAGATGGTAGAAGTTTAGTCACTTCTAGTCTTGAAGTCTTTAGTCTTTAGTCACTAGAGTCTTTAGTCTCTAGTCTTTAGTCACTTAGAGTCTTGAAACTTCYTGGAACTTCTAAATCTTTAAAGTAGCTTGTAAGTACTCTACTGTTTCCGTGGCTGCTCTGCGTGTGGGGTGCTCCACACKTTGCGTGTTACAGCACTGGCTGCTTCCAGGCATCAGGAGAGTGCCAGAAGTGGTCAGGGAAAGGCACAATGTCATATTTTTTTTCTGAACAGAATTTAGAAATTTCTATTTTGAGAGATCTTGAAATTGATTTTTCTTTCTTCTTTCTGTTTTAGAAACTTTGCTTTCAAATTTTGGGCTTCTGTACAGAATGATATTCTAAGTTAAGACAACTAGTAATTACCAGAAAAAGTCTTCAATGCCTTAAAAGTGAAAGTTTGGGGGAGAGTATAGAAGGAATAGAAGTACACTTTTGCAAAATTTAGGTGCGGTTACTGTGTTGACTGAAGGATGTGCTGGTGTTTTGATTCTGATCACTTGGCCTTTTGATATATTGGGGTCAGTTTTGTGATCTGGGATGTAAACTGCTTTTGCTGATGACTCCTTTTGTGCTTTTCCTTTTCTCTTCATTATGCTTCTTACCTTGTTGCTTTCAAGACCTGGAACATTTTCCTTTTCAGATCTTCTTAGCTTCGGGTGCTCCCTTTACTTCTGGCCTTCTCCATTCCCCCTGTCCTCCGAAATCAGATAATCTTGTCAACACACATTGCTTGAAAATTTGGATTCTAGTCTTCTGATCACTTCATTAACTCAAAAGCTTTCCATTTCTCATTTATGTCCTGTTTTATATTTGTTTTCTCTGTCTTAGACTTTGAATTATTTGGGGATAGGATGTGTCAGTGTTTTCAAAGCACTGTGTAGATATGTGGCTGGAAGTATGTTAAAATCCCTCATGATCCCTGAAATACTAAAAAWTTTTTTAGCTATATCATTTGAAAAGCTGTTTGAAAACAAAGTGATTCTATGCATCATTCTGGAATTATTTTCCAGGATTAGAATCACAGTCCCATGGCAATGGGCAGATAATATGTTTAAAATTCTTGTCCAAACCACTTAAATGTTAGAATGGTGCCAACAAATCTGTTTGTCTCTCGTGTTCAAGGAGAGACTCATGTTAGAAATTCTAACGTACTGCTGTTTACAGATAACTGTCTGAAGTATATCTTCATGTCAGTTGAGTAAGCATAAAAGTCATTATGGGATGGTGGAGAACATCTCATGATATTCTCCATGTTCCTTAATTACTAAGCTGCTCTTTCTCTCTTCCTATTCTGAAGTACATAGTAAGCATCATTCTTAGATTCTGTGGCATACTTTTTCTACTCTTTAGTTAGCACTTTTGCTTTTCTTTCTCAGCATTCTCTATACTTAGCTAATAAAATAAATTACTGATTTCAAAAGGATAGTCCCATAGAGTCCAATCTTGGATTCTGAACTTTGATTTTAAACGAATAGAATCAGGCTCATAGAAAAGGGTCAGCCCTCTTCATGCRGTTACAAAAAGTAGCTCTGAAAAAGCGCTGCGGGAGTCTGTCATTAACTGATGTCCAGAACAGATATACTCCTTTTCAAATTAACTGATTTTTTTTAACCTGCCATTGCTGTAGTTCCTGGTCCATATCTGTAGAATAAAAAGTTATTTCTGCCCCTGAATTACCTAAAAATAAAGGTTTTGATGCTTTCACAGCATGCAGGATTTGATGTGTAAAGCCCTCAAGAAGTTTGGCTCTACAAAGCTCTTTGAAGTAAAGGATTATCAGTGGCTGGGATTCAAAATAGGTAAACTGTTCATCTTTGTATTCAGAAGATCCAGTAACCCCCCCCCCACCCCAACCCTGGTTATGGGAAGGTTTGAGTCCTCAGCTGCAGGTGGCAGCAATGCCAGTCATTGCTTCTGTGCAGGTGAGTGCTTGTTGCTGTGATGGGACCTCCTGAGGTCCCAACCTCCTGCTCAAAGCAGGAAYGGTAAGAATGAGCAGCTCAGGGCCTTGTCCAGCTCTGCCGGGGCTTTTACCAGCTTWGGATATGAGCGGACACTATCCCAAGGGTAGGGATTCGTTAGCGGGCATGGCTTGGTCTTTAGAGTACTCTTTCTCTGGCTGAGTCTGCCCCCGCTCTCTGCTGGCGGAAAAGGCTGCCCTCTGAACGGTTTGTGCACCCAGACAGAGCAGAGGAGAGTGAAAGCTCTGAGCATGAATGACTTGTGTATTTAGCTCTTTGAAAACAGAATCTGTACCCAGATTAGCCTCAWTTTTTATATCTGGCGGTTTTACAGCATGTTTTTGAGGTGGACTCTGATACTTCATTCCAGACCTTGTGACATTTACTAGTAGGGATTAGAGGCTTTGACATTAGCATTAGGCTCCTCAGAGCTTATTTTGATTTCTGGTTCCCTGGGCACCATTCACGTTTCCCAGTTGCTAAATGTTAAGTGATAACTAGTGTGTGATGTCAGCTCTGCCAGCCCAGGGTGGTGCAGTGCCACCGTGCACCGTGATGGGCAGTGCCGCTGCGTAGGGAATGTAGTYCCAGAAACTTTCTCTCTGGCTTGCCTGGCCACCTTTGGTTTTAGTATGTTGCTTATGGCAATAGAAAATTAGTTTCTCATAGTCCATGGGCCGCTATCTGTAGGGGATTTTCTTAAACTAGTTCAGTTTGCTGGCTTTGAGTTTGCTACATCTATCTGTGAATCATCTTGCAAGCTTACCGGAAGATTACCTTTCTTTTTTTCTTTTTTTTTTAATCTTGCTACCTTTTACTTAACTGTTCACTCTAGTTCCTGTCAAACAGCCAACACCATTCTTTCAACTGAAAGCCGTTAGCTCGTTTGAGCCAATTGAGAGATGTTTCTCATATTTGTGGGACAACTCATTGCTGGCATTTAAGAAATTACCAAACATCTTTCAGTTCAATAGTGGTAGAACCCTTTAAGCCAGTGGTAAGTGGACCTTYTCTCCATCTGGCTGCTGGAAATTTGGATCTTGGGCCGGAGGATGTGAGGTAGTGGCAATCAACAATGACTAAGCTATCCAGTGCAGAGCTCTCCTTAAATTAYTGGAGATTGGGTAAATGCCAGAAGAACTCAATCCATGCTCTGCAGACAGAACTAGATAAATTACAGCATAACAGAAAAATCCTAGGTCTTCTGAAAAAAAGTTGCTACCTGATTTTCTTTGTGTTCATATGGTCACTGTAATGTGACAAAACTAAGTGGCAAAGGAACAAGCTTCATTCCTCAAAGCTCCACCAAATGATTTTGGAGCTTCATGTATCATCCAGGTGTCAAAGGTGAATGCCCTCAAGTCAAGGCACCTAGATTTACCATTAATGTCTTTGAATGCTGCGAAACTCCACAAAATGTTGAGGCAATTATGGAGGTATGTTCACCTGGTTCCCCTCTGGCTGCTGTGCCCTGTTGGGCAAATCACTTCCTCGGGCTGTTTACAACCGTTTTCTTAGAGCATTTCTGCATGTGCTGCTTGGTCAAAGGACTTGTGTTTGAAAGGTCTGGAGGAGTTAGTGAGGCTTTCAGAGTGTGTAGTCAGATACGTTAACTGAAGTTAGTAGTTCTGCGGTTTAGGCATGCAGTGAGGATGAATGTACTTTGTTGGGAGTAGCGACACAGAAGCAATATCGTTAGAATAATAGAAAATGGGTAATAGAATAGAAAATAGAAAAAATAGAAAAAGGTGGTTTTACTTACCATCTGAGAATACATTGAGTCTGGTCTCTTCAGAGGATCTCGGCCTCAGACCATTCTTACAACATTACAAGCAGCTGCCTATGGCTCCAGAATCAGAAAAGGTAGTGAAGCGTCGCCAGTGACTGTCTCAGGCTGCTTGCTTATCAGATGGCCTCACTGCAGGTTTTTCTGTTGTGAGCTGTAAGCACAGTGCAAAATCAATCATCTTGAAACGCTTRTTCTCAGAGGCTGCTGCTAGGAAAGCAACAGCCCTTATGCACTATATGTTGTTTTCTGTTTATACTAAACCCTTAGCAGACCGTCAAGTATATAGAGCAGATTAGCAAAAATAATCTCACAAGGCAACCAGGTAGAGGCTGAGAACCTGTAAGTATTCCAGTAGGGTTATTTCTTCTATAATATTATGCAAGGTTTAATGCCCTCCCTGTTCCATTCCATACTTAATAGGAATGTGTCTGTTTAAACTCTGCAGGCGTTTTTTCTTTGCTGAAGGTGACAGGAAGAGGTCTATCTGKTGAAGTTACTAGTTATGCTGGTATTGCTGGCTTTACAATTTTAGTTGCTTAGTAAAAATATTAAGCTGCTTGCTTGTTTTCTACCTCCCCTACAGTGTATAATTGGACAGTTGACGAGGTGGTTCAGTGGCTCATTACCTACGTAGAGCTGCCACAGTACGAAGAGACCTTCAGAAAGTTGCAGCTGAGTGGACATGCCATGCCCAGGTGAGTGCTCACTGCATTGTCTTCTGTTCCTCTGGGATGTATGCCATAGAGAAAAACAGCTTTTAGGTGGCTCATAACATCATGTGAAATTCATCTGTGTGTACAGAGACAAGTATAATACCTGTTCCACTGCAGCTGTGTCCTGAGTATCTGGCTTTGCACTGGTCTTCTCTGCAGGGATCGATTTAGCCATAAGTGCATGCATATCTGTTGTGGGTGAAAGGAGGCATTGCTGCATCTACTTAGATGCAACTAGTAAAACAGAGATTAAGTTCCTTGTTTAAGAATTGCTTGTTATGTATTTCTACAGTACCTAGCACTGATACATGTCAGTTTTAATTCAGGCCCCTTGAAGCTCTAGCAAACAAGAATTCTGACCCTTGCATTCCTTGAGTAAAACTTGCTGTTTAGTTAGTTGACTTAAACTTATAACAGACTAAAAAAACTCAGTGCAGCTTTTTTGGGTCAATGTTATTCTCACTGAAAAGGAGCCCATAAACTGACTGCAGAGGAGGGATTAAACTGGGAATAAAATAAGGTGTTTGGGGCAGTGCATGGTATGTCCAGTTTTCCTTCCATATGAGAAATACGTTCTTATGGTCTGTGAAACAATATGTCAAAGGCAAGCAGTGTAGATTTGATTTTTTTAAAAAATGATGGCTGGTACAACACTAAAAAGATCAGTTTTGTTAGGAAGTCAGTAACTCAGATTGTCAGGATTAATTCAATAAAAATAGCATTGCTTTTTCATCTCTATCTCCAGTTAAAACTAAAGACACTACTTTTTAACTCTTTGATAGAGATACTTGTTCTATATCAGAGGCAACGTACTTCTTGAGGAATTTCATTTGTCCCGATACCCTAATCAAGCAGCTTCCTGGTCTTCCTCCTGTAGATCTCATGTTACTGATTTTTGGTCAGTTTTTATTCCAGATCCATACGGCCATGCATACTTTGTCTTTTACAGGTTAGCAGTAAACAATGTTACCATGATGGGAGCTGTTCTGAAAATGACAGATCGAAGCCACAGACAGAAGCTGCAGCTGAAAGCTCTGGACACTGTGCTCTTCGGACCTCCTCTCTGTAAGTAACACTGCAAACGTGACCGGTTATTAAGGAAGAGGAAATGTATCTGCTCAGTATTGAACAGCAAAGATACACCTAGGTGACCCAAACTTTAGCCTGCTTAAGGTCACCTAGGTAAATTGTCACTGGTATAATTAGCATGAAACAAAAGCAGGTTAYCTCTGGACTGACAGCTCTGTGCCATGCAGTCCTACGTTCCTGTCTCTGATGAGCTTCTTGCAGGAATGGCAATTCAGTATTGTGCTGGATTCTCTTGCATCTGTAGATTAAACTTTTCTGTTAATTGGAGTGTCGACCACCTTGCAGAATGCTGAGGTTTGCAGCAATCCCTTGAACAATCTGTAGAGTGGAGCTACCCTGTATCCTTACGCAGAAACTGCTTTCACCTTGAATTAGCCCTCCGTATGTGACACAGGCTGCAGGTTGCCCTCATTTGAGTGAGTGGAAGAGCAGTGTAGATTAGATGAGAAGGCATTTTAGGATGAATCGGAATGAGGGACTGCACTCTTTTGATGCGTCTGTTGTCGTGGTTCTGACTGGCAGAATTTAGAAGGTAATATTTGTTATCGGAGCAGTAATTGAATGTATTTGTCTCCAGTTTATACTGAAGTTTGTGGTGAGACCTGGTTTACATAAAACTATTTCCTTGAGAAATGGATTGCAAAACAGCAGAGTTTTCCACGCTGTTAGCAGTGTTTCAGGAAGTCCTGGGTCACCTTTGAGTTTCAGAAGCAGCGTTTGCTCAGTGGTGGACTTAGCGGTTTCAAACACATTCCTGTTACGCTTCTTGGTCAGTGAAGGTGGCTTCCTACCGTCTTCACTGCTGAGGGAGTAGAGCTCTGTGCAGAAGGGGTTGGCTTGTGGCTGGGRCACCTGGCCGGGGAGCAGACTCTCACAGTTCCCGAGAAGACAGGATTTCTGTGCCACACTCTAGACGTGTGGTTCCCTTCTTYGAACAGATCTTTTCACTTTCAGGGTTTAAAGCAGTAGATACGCAGCGGTATGCCTTCCAGCAGCACTGAGCTGTTGCTGGGGGTTGAGCCACTGGCAGAGAGCTGCCCTCCGAACGCCCAAGGGGAGTGACTTCTCCTGGCCGCCTCTCCAGAGGCCGAAACCGTGAGACCTCTGTGCAGCCTGTGAGATTTCAGGAGACGTTTCTGTAGATCCCCTGCCCAGAACGGAAGTCTGCCGTGCTTAATTCCGTTTCAACAGCTGTGCGCAACTTAACTTAGCAGTTTGCTAAGCGGGTCTCAGATGTCTCTTAACACGAGCTGCCCGCGGCTCCTAAGGCAGGAGGAACGGCAGAATCGCCTGAGGCAAACGTCGCGCCCTGGGGTCCCTGAGCGCTGTTCCGGCACTGCGTGCTATTGCGGCAGGACCAGACTGGTAGTGTGGATTGCAGCGTTTGCCCTGCATCCTTTGGTAGCAGTGCGAGATTGGCGTTCCCGCTGTTCTCCTAATCCTTCCAGCTTCTATTGGAGGTTATTAGTTGTCATCATTAGTATTATGCCTTTATTTATTGAGTATCTGTGTTCAGATTAACAGAAGCGCAGGGATTGGTTGCCTAGACCTACAYGAGGACACATTTGCAGAACAGGATACGGCACTTGCTAGAATATTTTGGGATGAACTGACCTTTTTTGCTTTTCACTAAGTGCTTATTCCCCCTGTCTGGGCGGGATGAAGCCATGCTTCTTTTGGTATAGCTTCCAATATAGCAGATCTGTTTCCCTTTCTGATAATTAAAAGTATATTTRACAAGCTGTTGGAACATTATTTGTTTAAAGCAATAGAATGTCTTAACCAAATATCAGATTAATTTATCGCTGTGAGATTTACCATCCACTTTAAATATTTACAGTTACCTGGATTGTGTTTGGATAACCTGCACCTAGATAGAAAAGCAGCGCTGTCCCAGCAATAGACTTCAGGAGTGACTTCTCTGCTCGCAGGTCTGCTGCCACGGTGCAGCCTTGTCTGTTTGCGTGGCCATGGCGTGGCGGGAGCTCCTGTGAGCACAGTGAGCTGCGCCTTCGGGCGCTTTTCCAGACACAGTGCCCGTAAAACTGAAAACCCGAAGCGGGTGGAGGTCGAGCRGAGTGGCTGGAGCTGTGGGGCCCTGTTGGCATGGAAAGTCACCAGGTTTCGAAGCGCCRAAAGGTTTTTCGTGTAGCAGAAGAGTCTGCCGGGCTCTGGCCAGGCGGAAGCCCGGGCTGGGCGTGCTCCAGGCAGGGATGCGGCTCGCTCGGGATGAGCAGAGAATTACAGGGGCCAGCGAGGAAAAATCCAAAAAGCTGCTAGCGTGGCTTGGACTTTTTAAGAAGGGGGAGGCTTGTTCAGGGTTTCTCTGCTGCTCTCTTCCCTACTGCAGCTGCTCGTGGTGGGCTTGGGAGGGAAGTACCATGGCACGGTGCTTTCCTTCCTTCCTTCCTTCCTTCCTTCCCCGGGGGAGGGCTGCCGCGCTGATCGGGTGCATCCTCCGAGGGAAATTCAAACGCTACTCGTGCCTGCATGTGCGGCTTTTTTTCCTTTTTTCTGGTATTTCAAGCTAAGCAGTGTAGATTTTATGGAGCATGTGAATTTTTTTTTTGTTTTATCAACGCTTACGTAAATTGCTATAAAATTGCTAATTTACTAACAATCTATTGTGGTTTTTGTGAAACCTTTTGTTTAAAAATTGAGCCTCTGACTGTGGCTTGAGAAACACGAGGTTGCTGTTAGTTTTTGCTTGTGTGTGCCGTTCTCCTGCTTCCTGAAAACACCAGGCAGCAGAGCGCGGGACGGCAGCGCGCGCCCAGGCCAGGCTTCRCAGGCGGGGAGAAACTGAGGGTCATTTAAATTGCAGCGACCTGGAAGTGAGCGATCGGAGCAAACGCCTGCTGGACGCTGGCTGCAGCGGGCCTCGGCCGCAGCACGCCGGCTGCCGCCGTTGAGGAGCTGAAGTGCCGGAGCTCCAGGTGCGATGGGTGAAAAGGAAGCAAGCGAAAGCGGAGCGAGAGACGATCCTCCCGCRCTGCGGTGGCGGTGCAAGCCCCCCGGCCGGCGCTAGCCCTGCCTTTGGCAGTGGGCTTTCGAGGCGGCGCAGCGCCGGCGCGGCCACGTTGCCGGCAGGCACCGGCACCGGCGTGAGCCCGCCCAGGAAAAATGCCCTGTCGTCTTCTGTTTGACGTGGGTGTTTGGAGAGCGATTACGGCAGCGGGTCAGGAAGCAGAACGCTCGCCCGAGCCCTCGGCCCGCCGGCGCTTTGGTGCGCGGGGCGGCCCGCCTGCCGAAGCAGCCGGGTAATTACTGCCGAGGAGGGCGTTTATTTACCCGAGTTGTGTCGCGCCTGACCTGCGCTGGAGTCCGCCGCCGTATTCCAGGGTAATGGATGCCTTTCCAGGTAGAATAGTTAGCAAAATGTAAGCAATGCAAGAACAGGCAGTCTGGCATAAAATAACTTTTCTGGAATAGCTATCATTAAACAATATTTCTGTGAACTTTCTTATATGACAAACTCGGAAGCAGTCTAAGTTTCCGAGTGCCTGGCACCGGGCTAGTTTGTCGTGCCTGCGCGCCGCTCGCGACGGCGGGGCGGGTGCGGGCAGCTCGGCTTGAACCCAGCGTGCCGAGCAGCCGGCGAACTCTGCGGAGCTACGTAGGAAGGCTGACGGCACGATTCGCACGCACAGGGCCGAGAGCTGGCGGACAGGGAACCTGCACTGAGTGGGCCATAGGCTCATACTTCAGACTGTAGGTGTATTTTTACTTCTCTACAACTTCATTCTGGTCGGTGAAGTAGGCACAGTAATTTGGATTTTGACTGAACCTTTTGAAGTCATCTTGACATTTGGAAATGGAAATATTAATGGAGCCCAAGAAACAGTGCATCAAATTTTAAGTGGTTGTTTCATGGCAGTGTTAATGTGTGAAATGACTGATGCAGAGATCAMTTCTGGCATTGCACACGGCTCTGCGTCTCCGCAGTGATCTGATCCTGCTTTTTCACCAGCTGTTCTTCTTCCAGCAGTGGTGCCATTAAACTCTGATAGAAGCCCTCTCAGCATTTTACTTAAAGGTGGTTTAAGCTGTTTTGAAAGTGTGTAATAATTAATTTGCCAAACTCTGTGCACTTCTATTAGTAATACCAGGAACTGGAGGAGGGGATTGCATTGTGTTGTGCACAGTGAAATGATACATATTCCTGAAAGTGACTTAATGGAATGGCCTTTTGGGGGAAAAAAACCCAAATAACAAAACAACAACAAAAACCACGCTTATTTGCTCTAGTAGCTAATGTATATGCTTTATTCATTTATTCATTTGTGACTCAGGTTAATAGTTCTGAGAGCTACATTTGTAGAAAAAATTATGAGTAGTTTGTGGCAAATACAAATTTTTGAGAATTTTAGTACAAAATGTAACAGTGATACTTTTGTCTTTCTCCTTCCTTCCTTCATCTTCCTAAAGTCTGTTGGGAAAGTGCAGAACACTCTTCATCCTGTGGTGTCTGTGGTCTGCAGGATTGCATGCTCAGTGCTGCAGGCAAAATCTGAACTGAGCTTTCACAGAGTGGGAAAGCATGCAGCTAGGTAAAATAATGAGTTTCTGATTATTTGGAGATTATATTTACCATTCTGTGAATCACTTAGTTAAAGGTAATGACAAAAATTTTGTTTAGAGATGCCAGCCTTGGCAGACTGGGTACTGCTGGGAAGTGATGGTTAGCGAAAGTTGCTGGGAAGTAAGAAGGTTCCTTGTCAAGTGCTTGTGTTGTTCACCTGAAGACTCTTGTACGGGGAGGAGAAGGTGGGACACCAGTCAGCACGGGGTGGGACACCGGTGGGTCTAGCCTGCCTTTCTCTGGGCAGCCCCTCATGCCCCAAGCTAAGGCAAGTCTATGCTGCCTAAGAAGGCCGTTGTGTTAGCAGATTAGTTTGCAAATAGGTAGTGAGAGTGGCAAAGGAAAGCTTTACTGAGTGTGCGGGGGTGGAAAACAGGTTTCCTGAACAAGTCAGCCTAGCAGTGTTTTGAAAACATTTTCAAAAAAAAAAAAGGGGGGGGGGGGGGGGGGAAGGAGGGAGGATTAGAAATTACATATGTGCAGAAACTTGCCAGAATCTACTGCTCTACTTCTGGAAGAGGATGTTGTGATTATCCGTCCGGAATGGGAAGTGGGACCAGTATTAATCCTGTTTATTTCTTTGGTGTTGAACTTCCCAGTGAATGCATTCGGAGAATGATTAAGCTCCTCGGTAGGTGATGGATTGTGTTAGGCAGTATAAAGGCAGGAGGTGCTTGGAACCTCTGTCGGCCGCTTGTAGAGAGTCAGTCCTCTGTCCTCTCCAGGATGTCCCCTTTTTAATGTTGTTCAGTAATTTAGGCTGTGGGCAGTGATCCCGATCTCCCTTTCACCTTCTGGCATTCCTCGTCCAGGGCACTTCCATATACTCCCTTTTCACTGTCTGTAATATCCACTAGTTTATCTGCATGTGCTAATAAATATGCATTGGAGTATTGATAAAAGAGCAGAGGTTGGGAGGAACCTTGTGCGTAGCATCTCTCTTCAGTGCTGCTCTCTGGTTTAAGAGCAGAGGAATAAGAAGATATGCTGCATCATCTGAGACTTACGAGAACATCAGGTTAGCTGGAATTGGTTTATCAGATATAAAGGAGGAAGGCATGTCCCGATTCAGCAGTCTTCATGCTTTCTTGGTAAATAGAATCATAGAATCAGTAAGGTTGGCAGGGACCTCCAGAGATSATCTAGTCCAACCTCCCCGCTCAGCAGGGTCACCTAGAGCATGGTAGACAGGGTTGCATCCAGGTGGGTCTTGAAGATCTCCAGAGAAGGAGACTCCACAACCTCTCTGGGCAACCTGGTCCAGTGCCCCGTCACTCTCACAGGGAAGAAATTCCCCCTCACGGTCAGGCGGAACTTCCTGTGCTTCAATTTCTGCCCATTGCCTCTTGTCCTGTCACATGGGACAACTGAAAAGTGTTTAGCCCCATCCCCCTGACACCCTCCCTTGGATATTTGTACATATTGATAAGATCCCCCCTCGGTCTTCTCTTCCCCAGGCTAAACAGGCCCAGCGCTCACAGCTGTTCCTCATAGGGAAGATGCTCCAGCCCTCTCATCATCTTCATAGCCCCATGCTGGACTCTCTCCAGTAGCTCCATGTCTCTCTTGGACTGGGGAGCCCAGAACTGGACATACTACTCGAGATGAGGCCTCCCCAGGGCTGAGGAGAGGGGCAGGATCACCTCCCTYGACCTGCTGGCAACACTCTGCCTAATGCACCCCGGGAGACCATTGGCCTTCCTGGCCACAAGGGCACATTGCTGSCTCATGGTCAACCTGTCATCCACCAGCACTGCCAGGTCCTTCTCTGCAGAGCTGCTCTCCAGAAGGTCAGCCCCCAGCTTGTACTGGTGCCTGGGGTTATTTCTCCCTAGGTGCAGGACCCTGCACTTGCCCTTGTTGAACCTCAGGAGGTTCCTCTCTGTCCAACTCTCCAGCCTGTCCAGGTCTCTCTGAATGGCAGCACRGCCCTCAGSTGTRTCAGCCACTCCTCCCAGCTTGGKATCATCAGCAAACTTGCTGAGGAGGCACTCTGTCCCSTCATCCAGSTCACTGATGAARAMGTTGAACAGGATGGGACCCAGKACTGAGCCCTGGGGGACGCCACTAGCCACAGGGCTCCAGCTAGTCTCAGTGCCACTGATGACGACCCCCTGAGCTCTGCCTTTCAGCCAGTTCTCAATCCACCTCGCTGTACTCGGAGTGTTTCTGATGTCTCCTCTGTCCCTGCCAGGGACACCAGAGGCAATAACAGCAAGGTACATGCTACCTTTTGGGTACAGTGCAGCCTTCCATCTTGCTCCTAACCTGGGGCTATAAAAAAAATCTAACCTCACTGGAGATTTGACGTTTGTGACATGTTCATTGCTTTTTATCCTTTGTTCTTCAGACAGCCTATCTTCTCTACACAACTTTGATTTTTACATACAGAATGTCCATTGTGTAGCGTCAGCATATTTCTGCAAACCTAGGATACAGTTATTTTCTTACATCTGCTTCTTGTCTTGGGTTATGTATATTCCTCATTTCTGGCTTTTTATCAACTAGAATAATTCTTACCAGCCACAGATGTCAACAAGCCATTTGTGTAGCTCCGGAAATCATTTTTCATGTAATGAGGATGTCCCCATCATACTAATGCATGTCTAGTCTAATTGAACTTGCAGAAGAATGAGAGTTACAGAGAAACCCAAGGGAAACTGTGACTACTGGGAGGGAAAAGTCGTAGCATATGCTGCGACACTGCAACCAGAGACGAACTAGCACTTTGACACATGAAGTAGTAGATGCCGCTAGTAATTAAGCCTATTTAATGCATCCTTTATGATGCAGTTGCAGGAGTCAGAGCATATGCATTTGTCATCTGCTCTAGTCGGAAAATCTGCTTAAATAGCTTCATCTTTTTTTCCAATTATGGCAAATGTCAGCGGTTCTTTGCTTAGAAAAACAAAACAAAAATGCAAACCAAAGATCCACTACAAGGTTTTTTCCCAATAGCAGGTTGAATGCCCTTTCTGTTGTTACACAGCTAGGTTTCTCTCTCTACCTAATGAATCTAGCTGTATGTCATCATCTCAGCCTTTCACTTGTATTCCAGACTGCCTGGAGAGGAGCTAATCTGGAATTCTGTCTTCTAAGACTGTATTCTTTATTCTTTAGAGATGAAGTTCTCTCTTCTTGGCTCCAAGCCTTCTGTGAGCCTTCACTGTGCTTGAATATCTTGCAGGTTTCCCACTTGATGCTGCCGTTCATGCTGCTCTGCCTACTCATAAATATATGATTTACTCTGCTGTATTTTGCAGGCTTGTGTACATCTTCCCAATTTATATGTGCCAGCATAGTATGTGATGATGCATTTGTTAGATTGAGCTGCACTTGCCTTTATGCAATGCTTCATCTGGGGTCTTCAACTATGAATGCTTAATTTTAACCTCTTTTTCCTGTGCGCGTATATTTGCATTTTTCTTAATTGCCTCAGAATTGTCTGTCTGTGGTTTGTAGCTGAATTCTTGATGAATCCATTCATCAGTTGTATGAAAGGCTGTTAAAGAAAAAAGGATTAGGAATGTTGATCTAGCCTATCTTTGTTTGCTAGAGGTATTCTTACAGTTCCCTCTGTTACTCTTTCTTTGCTAGGGAATCCCACATATGTTATTCCTTGGACATATGTGAGAATGTAAAAACATACCAATTTCTGGCAACCCTCTCCAAATACTGGATGGTATCAAATACATTTCTGTTTTTCTCCCAATTAAAGCCAGTCACCATCCTTCACTTCCACATTTTCCACTTCATCAGTTTGTCATGTTTTGTGTACCCGGAATAGAGTTGGTTTTTTCCTTTCTTTCTCCCCTCCCCCCCACATCTATAGTTTTTGGATCTTATGTCTTGAACCAAAGTAGAGATTCATTGCGAATCATTTGGGGGTGAGTTAAAGCAAATGACTTGTGTAGCTGTTCTTGATTTCATTAAGGCATAAAGAAATTTTAAATGGAATAAATTTTTCCTGCCTCAGCTGTGAAATTCCTCATCCCTCTAAATGATAGAAGTTTTCTGTCTTTTTCTTAAGTGTTTGATGAGGAGACCTAACACTAAATATTTCTCAACAGCCAACAAAATATCTTTAGATATTCTTGTGASACAAAATCTCAGCTTCTCTCTCAAATTTACTTGATTCTTGAGTTTCCTGCAGAAAAGGGAATGCATTCTTATGCCTTTCTATATATCCTTCATATTTTACATCTTGGATCCCTCAAAATAAAGAACACAAATACTGTATTTGGGAGTAAGATACCTGTCTGGGTTATAAATTAATATATTTATCTGGTGTTGGGGAACAGAGTGCTTGTATCTGTTAATCCTTTCTGTTTGAAAGACTCATTGTGTCTTGTATGTGGTTCTTGCACTTTTCACTGCCTATGTGGGTATTTTACTGTTGTACASTGTACTTCACATGTGATCTTTCAGAGCCTCAACCAGCACTGTAATATGATACAAGGAAATTTCAAATGAAAAGATTTATGACCAAATGAAAGAAAGCTAGTTAGAATGCCCTTCTCTTGCATTGTGCAAAGTTGATGTTTAGACCTAAGCATTRCAAAAAGCATATATCTTAATGTATTAGCATAACCCTTAAATATTGTCTCTCATTTTGAGGGGACCGGCATTGTTTGCTTTTCAAAAGTCATGCTGTTAACTGTGTTTTAATGTAGCAAAGATGAACTTGAGGCCCTGTGGGGCTCTTCAATCTAAATTGAAACACTGGGGAAAGTGGTGACATCACTTCAAATTAAATTTCTTATTGTTAGAGATCCATTTCAAATTTAGTATGATCAGCAACTTTTTTAAAAACAACTTCAAGATAGAACAGCATGCAGAGAGAGCCCCACAGCCATCGTCTTGCTCCTCCTCCGTTCGTGAGAAAGGAGACAATGTGCAAGTCTAGGGCACGTCATCACTGCAAGCAAAGACCTGAAGCATTTGCCTAGGATGGAGTCAGCTTCACGAGAATATACAGGAAATTGTCTGGCAAGCATAGCATCATAGTGGTTCTCGTAAATGTTCCTAAGTCCACTGACAGTGCCCAAAAATGAGAGGTGTTAAAACTTTACAGCCCAGGTGGGATTTTGTGCATAGTCCACTATGTAATCTCATCTGAGATCTGTACTTAAATTCATAGAAGGAAAGGGATCAGAACAGAAATGCAAATTYAAATCTTTCAGTGTGGAATTTACTCAGCTTTGCAGTGGTCACTCCAGATACTATGCTAATTCTGCCTTCGTGATCGGACTGCAGTGGGAGTTGACGTCTGTACGCTCTGCACAGAGACGGTGTTGCCGTCTTGCAGCGTTTAAAGCATACGCACATAAATCAAAGAGCAGATAAAAGAGCTGGAAGCAGAAGACAGAAGTGCTGGCTCTGCCATCGCTGTCAGACAATAGCTTCTCCAGTGGGAAGGTTTGCTTCACCTTCTGCGTAAAAGATGAAAGATGCCTGTGCCTTTGTTGGGGGGGAGGAGGGAGGAGATCCGGTCCCTGAACAGGTCGACCTTGGACAACTTCATTCACCGTGTACTTCAGTTTACTCAGCTGTAAAAGGCATGTAATATTTGTTTGCCTTCATGCGGTTACAGCATTTAATTCCTCTTGGAGGGTACTTTAAAAGTCCTAGACGAAAAAGGGTGTACAAGTTCTTTTGYCAACTTTAAAATATTTGGTTATTTGTTTTCCCACATCTCTAACCCCAAATCGTTTTGGAAAACGACACCATATGATTACACTCCGTTTTAAACTCTCATCATCACTGTGACTTCCTAGGATCAAATTGTTCCTAAGAAAGAAATTATGCTTATTTGGTAAAACTGACTGTTGGGAAAAAGTAATTAATTACAGTAAAATCCTGTTTCTACCTGCTGGGCTACAGCGAGCCAATTTGCCCTTCAGCAGAGTAGGATTTACTGTAAAAATCTCACAGTGAGTCCACACGTGAATAAAGCATTTTGTCTGCAGAAGTCAGTGCTGCTTTGGGTGCAGCTCGTGTTGCAAACGCTGCGTTGCGTTTTCCATTGCACTGGGTGCAGGACAGCAGAGGGATGTTGYACAGGTTCAGAGAAAAATACCATTTCTGACTCCTCTCGGAAAACCTGTGAGATTGCGTTACAAAACTGAGTGGTAATTCCTCTAAGAAAGAGTCTTTCCTTGGCTGCMGCCTGCTCATAGCTCTGTGGCTCCTCGCAGTAATTTCTGCTTCTAGGAATCATCTGGCTGCTCCAGGTGCCTTGAAACTGCTCTGCTCTCTCGTTGTCTCTTGCCAGGGTAGGAGGGTTACATACACTTCCTTGACTTAAAAAATTCCTGCTACGTTAGGTCAGGCAAAGAGCTTTTTTGGTTGTCTGTAATGTTTTGGGGTTATTTGTTTGTTTGTTTTGATTCTTCTTCAGCTACGAGCCTAAATTGTTCCCTGGGTCTCACTCGCTGCAGTCTTCTCTCGGGGTGGGAGCGGGATGGTTGGTGGGGCTGCGGGACCTGGTGCTGTGTTTCTCTCATGTAAACACTCGTCCGCCTGCTCGTGCCTCTGTCCCAGCATTCCTGTGAAGCCTGCTGTAAAGGCCTCTCTGACTGAAGTGAGCTTTAGAGTGACTTAAGTGACTTCTAAGCGAGCTTTTTCTCTACGCTGAGCAGCTGTGGGGGATCACTGGTGTTTCTAATCTTGGGCACAGAGCTAAGGAAGCCCTGTATTRCTGCTAATTGCATGCCTTCCACTGCTGCCTGTAAAGCTTGAGATGAAAAGACATGCCTAGAGTAAAGAACATTAGTACTATAAAAAAAAAAAAGTGATTTGAGAAGTGCAAACAACTGCAAGATTGGTCKCAGGCAGGTGTGATCATGCACAGCTCAGGATCCATACCAGTAGCTGCAAGGTAGCGTGTGCATTCCTGAGGAGGAACCCTGATGAACTCACGTCATTGTGGGCTCTTGTCTCGTCTTGTAGACAAGACGAAATGCTTGAGGTTTATGCTCTGATGACACATACARAGTTTTGGTTAGATTTTAAGGGACTTCTCTGTGTTAAATCTTTCTAGAGTGTTCATAAAGCCATACACCAAAAGCAAGGTCTGGCCTTACACGGCTGTTCATATGCCTCTTGTTCACGTGCACAATACAGACTGACCCCAATTTGAAAGCTGGAAAAGAGTTCATTACAATCTGCTGTTAGTTAAATGCTTTTAATGCTTTGTACTGCTTTTGGTTGACTTCCTCATGAAGTCAGTGGCATGGCCATAGGAAATTTCCTAGTGAGTTACGCAGAGCTTTCCCACATCTCTCATGTGGGAATAAAAAGAGCTTGAAAGGTGTTTTTGGTTTTTGTTCAGCACTTGAAAAAACACACTTAATTACTTTCATTCTCTCCCATGCATCCACTGTTTTTTAAAAGTAACTRTGTGTTGCTAATCCCTTGAAAAAGGCAGCTTTCAACATGAAGTTGAAATTCTAATGGAAAGGTTTGCAACATGTCCTAAAAACGGTTGGTCATTTGATTTGTCTGATCTCTCTGATCATGGTCAGATTTCCTCAACAAAAATTATGTTCTTCTAAGCTGTTACATCTCTGTACTGAATGTTATCTGTATTGTCCTAAAAGAACACAACTGTTTTGGGGGTTCRTATGTGGAGTTTCTCATGCACTGCATATCTCAAGCAACTATATTGCCAGACAAGCTATATCTYAAAGATTTTGAGTTTCCTATTTCTTTTAGACATCTGTTTTACTTTCCCCTGTTCAAATTGAATAAATGTTCTCAAGTTTCTTTTATTAACAAATATTGATGTAGCTCTTTTCCATTYGTTGTAAAACCTGGGTCATAATTCTTCCTCACACTATCTTAAATTCCCACTTCTAGCTGTGGTACAGGAGAAAAATTTCAGAGTTAATCATCATGTTTCTCTTTGTGAATTAAATAATGACTSTGACTCTTTTCCAGTGACTCGTCATAACCATCTCAAAGACTTCATGCTGGTGGTGTCCATTGTCATTGGAGTGGGTGGTTGCTGGTTTGCCTAYATCCAGAATCGCTATTCAAAGGAGCACATGAAGAAGATGATGAAAGACCTTGAGGGGCTTCACAGAGCTGAGCAGTCTCTCCATGACCTTCAAGAAAGGTAAGTTTTAGGTGTCTGTCGAAGCTGAGCATGGAACTATTGATGTCTCCTGATAGGTTTCAAAAAGAAGGATTTCTTTGCAGCTGTCATGTTCCATGTGTTGTAGTCAACTTCTGGTGGTGTATACTGTAGTCATCACCTTTCTGAGCAACTGTAGCAAACCTGCTAGCCAAACCTTCTGGCTTATGAGTGAGTTCAGTTAACAGCTTACAAAGTGACCTGTGCTCGCTCACTTTACCTGCTTTTCGGAGGTGATGTCCTAGTCATCTGTTCCTGAGGTGTGCCACGTGAAGCTCCCTTGCATTGCTAGATTCCTGAAACTTGCTGGCAGTAAGGCCCCTTCAGCAATGTGACAGCATTGGCTGSGAGAGCTGGGCCTCTTCAGCCTGCGGAAGAGAAGACTGAGGGGGGATCTTATCARTGTGTAYAAGTACCTGAAGGGAGGGTGTMAAGGGGACGGGGACAAACTCTTTTCAGTTGTCCCCGTGTAACAGGACAAGAGGCAATGGGCACAGACAAGCACAGGAAGTTCYRCCTGAASGTGAGGGGGAATTTCTTCCCTGTGAGAGTGACGGAGCACTGGACCAGGTTGYCCAGAGAGGTGGTGGAGTCTCCTTCTSTGGAGATCTTCAAGGCCCGCCTGGATGCAACCCTGTCTACCATGCTCTAGGTGACCGTGCTGAGCGGGGAGGTTGGCCTAGATGATCTCCRGAGGTCCCTTCCAACCTCTCTGATTCTATTATTCTATGGTCTGCCGCTAGCATTTCCCTCCCTGAGATGGACTTGAGTAATGTGCAYAGTATGGTGTGATGGAGCATGGCTTTCCATGCTTGCTCAGAGGTGGTTAACGTGCAGTTTCTTTTCCTTTCTGCATTGTTTTTATGTCTTTTTGTTTGTGTTTATTTAGTTTTCGTTCCACTCTGATTTTCATTACTGGTTCTAAGAAATTTCACTCAGTTGCTGTCTTTGACATGTGAAAGCTTTTTTCTCCTTCGTGTACTGACTGGAGCTTCTGTGCTTTAAGAATTACAGCATTCAGCTGAGCAATATTGACTTGAATGCTCCTTCTGGGTTTGACAGTGACTTGCTGCTCTCCATTTTGAGTGTATTGTCTTATTTCAAATCAGAATTTCCTATTTACTAGGAATTTCCTATTTAGCACACTTGTACAGTAGCAGAGAAATGAACAGCAGTTTCTACTCCTCGTACAGCTGACACTGGAAGTATAGCAGGATTCTTTTTTTCCCCCCTCTTTTAAAATTATAATGTAAATCTGCACCTAGAAAAAAGGGGAGGGGGAAAGAGCCTTTTRAAAGAATGTGAAGTAATCCAGCTCACTTAGACTCACCGTTCAGGCGGATCAGGTTGTTTTATTCTATCTTTTAACAGGGAAGAAGCGCACTGATAAGGTAGAAGCAACTCAGGAGAGGAATTACACACCCCTCCCTTGAATTCTTCTCCGAAGTATATGTGAAAGTCCATGCTTCCCTGCCTGYACAATGATACCTAAATCCAGGAGTGTTTGCTAGAAAGAATTAAAAAAGAAATAATTTTGAGTATTAATCRTGAATAGCTAAAATCTGGGCACTTGTTTGCTGCAGAGATCTTTYCTTTGTTCTGTTAGGCAAAATATTGTAGCCTCGGTAAGGTGGCCATTACTCACAGAAATGATTGCAATGGCTCCAGTGAAGTTACTCACGTGAGAGAAGACTGCAGAAGCAGGCCSTCTATATGCATAAGGTTTTTCTAGGAAAGAAATGACATCCAGTACCGTTAACAACAGCCCAGTCCTTTTCTTTCAGCAAAGATATTTTTCTAAGGGTAGATTTAGCAAGCAACAGAGCGTTATAGACTTGGGCTCTAACTGTTTTTATTTATTTTAAATGTAATTTTCAAGGGTAAAGTTTAATCTGGCTGCCTTAAGTTGCCAGCTACRTTCCCAGTGACTTCACTGAAAGCGGAGCTCGGCCCCAGTTATTTGTGCTAGCTGCTCACGGGCAGCACAGCAAGATGCCTGTACAGATGCCAAGACCTTAGGAATGTAAATCTGTGGTGAAGATTTTTACAAACAGCTCGGGCTTTGGAAACAGTGCCATGTATAYACAAGGCTGCAGCTTGATTCCTTACCTGCTGGCCTGTAACAAGTCTACGAAGAGTTGTCCCACGCGTGGGTATTGGTTGRAAGCCTTTTTCTGTCTAGAAGTTCTTTGAGTGTGATCGCATCAGTTAGTGTCTGTGTGGAAAGGAATAAGTAAGCATGTACCGTGTTGGTGGTGCCAAATGCAGCATGTTCCCGTGTTCATGATACAGATATATGACCTGCTCTCTTTTTGACATAAAGATAGGAAAAACTACCTTTCCTGTTAAGTCCTCCAAGGAGCCGGTTCTAATAAGCAGGTCATTTCACAAAGCCTTGCATAATATTTCATTACATGTTGGAAATATCCCAAAGAAAAAGATTTATCTACAGCCAGAAAGAAACAAGAATTCCTTCTCAAACCTCTATCTCCTGAAATAATTTTTCCGGAATGCAAGAACTGAGTCCACAATTTGAAGGAACTGCTGAGTTCAGTTCAAGAGCAATTTACTCGAGGCCCGAAGGCTGTTGCTGTGATTACTCAGTGTAGGAAATGACCTTGGGCTCTGTTGCTGAGGACAGAACAACATAAACAAGTAGATGTGCCTGGGAAGTTAGCTAATGCTGTAAGGCCAGATAAGAAGAAACACAAACCGCATAGCCTGGGCATAGCTTGAGCCTTTAAACAGAGCAACTTGGGCTGTTYCTGCAGCGTGTGGGTTGGGAGGATTGTCCTGTGCAGAGGGCACTGAACGGCACCTCCAGAAGTGGCAAGTGAATTCCTGGCTCCCTGTGGGGCCTCTTGGCCCAGAATCAGTCTAATTCTTSTGCAGTCAGGGGAAATAGGCCTTCACTTCTTCATCCTTGCCTCCCTGTGAGGTTCAGCTGTACTGCTCAGCAGCTGTGGGAACAGCAAAAACCATGGATAAAAGCCTGCTTACGGACTTGTGTAGAAGTCAGTCTGTAGTTCCGCTCTGAAACCTCTTTTCTAGAAGCTTCTTTCCAGAACATGTGATAAACTCCTTTTATATCTCATTAAAATTCAGTGCCGAACAGCTCTCCAGAAGAAGGCATGTGATGCCTTTCCCGGTTGCCTACCAGCTGCTAGCAATGCTAACAGCTTTGATAAGATCTTGAAGGTTTGAGAAGGAAGGATTGATTTGGAAAGCCATTTCTAGTTCAGCTTCAAAATACTTTCTGAGAACATTCTTCAGTGATGACTCTCTGCAGTGAATTAAATGACCCATCAAAATAAATAAATAAAAGTTGATGKCTTTGTGCATCCTACTGATAAAGTGTATTGAAGGTCTGCTCCTGAATTGTGAAGCCTCTGGATGGGTCTCGAGTCCTTGCCCTTAATACAAGTGCAGCTCTGAGGGCACTTTGTTACGCTCAGTGGAGCTCACTGCCTGTAAAACTGGCATAGCGGAGTCAGCTGGATGTGAATGAGACTACACAGATCAAATGTGCTTCTGTCCCGAACCGACATACRGAAACACGGGCTGTGCTATCAGGGTAAGAATGGTAGCAAAGGGAAATGCAGTATTATGGTGCACTTGAAAATAACCCTAAGGATAAAATTCCTTCCCTCTTCTGGTAACACATGCATCACAATAGAGGGGATTTTCCCCTTTAAACAGAGGTATTTTGGTACTTTGGGATTCTTTACAGCCCTAGTATGGAAGAGCTGTAGCAATGATACACAGGGCAGAGAGCGTGGGTTTATCTAAAAACTTGGAATGTCTTGGCAAGGTTTTTTCTAAATTGGGAATGAAAACATTTGAGTTTCTCAACAGAGCTGTAAATTGAAAATAAAATGTTTTCCAATAACAGAGCCAACATCATGGCTGATGTGAGCCCAGCCCATCCAGATTTGTTTTAAATTTCCATCTCTATGCCAAAAATTATCCTGAATAGCAAGGGTACTTAGCAGTTCTGCTCACTGTTAGAGTAGCCTCACTCTTGACCCAGAAGACAGTAGTTTGTCCCTGCAGAGATTCAGAATAGATACTCCACATGTAGGCTTCATTAAATCCCCTATATAATAAAAGAACAAAGCAAGTGCTTTCATTTGACACATGGCGTTGAAAACGAGTATCTGTATGTGTGCTATATGGTGCCGTATTTTGAAGTAAGTGATGACTGAGGGTTTTTCCAATTTATTTGTGTCCATCTGATCTGCAATGAACTAGAGCCATGAAGCAAATGCTTTTCAAAGCAGAAGCACATAGAGGTAGATTTCTCTGCGCGGTTGCTCTTTTCCATTTCGTTCCATGCCACAGAGATCCGTCTCTGCCAAGCCATTCTTGCTTGAACCGATGCTCGTTTCTTTGTCTTCTCTTCTTAGATGTATTTGTCCTTATTTACGAGACAGGTGCAGGAAGCCTAGAGCCAAGTCTTGCTGTCCTCTCTCTGATTCGTCACTCCTGTGCACCTCTCCATTATTTTGCTCTTTGGTTTGGATGTTGAAGTTCTTGAATGGAGGGAGATTTTATGATTTTAGAAAGCTTAGTATGTTTCTGTCTAACAGCTGTTGATCTGTCACAAACTGTGTCAGAGTCTTTTGAAAGAGAAGTTAACGTTTTAAAGGTGGAAGGGACTCCGAGACTGTTGAAGCTGTTTTCTGATAACAGACGCCATACGGCTTTGTTGTATTCAATCCAATAGCTAAAATAGATGTTCTAGAAATGCGTCTCGTCTTCATTTGAAGATGCGCAAAGGTGGTTGCTCCATATTCCACAGAAATTTGATCCTGGGTTTAATTGTTGCGGCTGTTGTAAAAAGAAGAGGAGTCGTTATTTTTCATTTGAATCATTTGACTTCCAGCTGCTGGTTCTCACAAGGAAAGACACCCTTTAACACTCTGTTTCTTTGAATTTGTGGTACTTACTCAGCATGATTTCCCAGAACCTTAACTATGAAGTGAACTTCTTCATTTTAATTGAATATTTGCCAAATCTTTTTTTTCTTAAATTTGGCGATTTCTGTAACATTAGAAATCAGTGTTGCTTTCCTTTAGGCAGCCCAGTCTGCAGYGGGCTGGGTTCATTCCTGGTGCTAGTCCGAGTTCAGTGAAATTGTGCTAGGATTGTGTTTATACTAGTACATCTCTGACGGATTTAGGCTTCAGATTTTTCTTTTTCTAGAAGGCTGACACATCAAAGTGCTGTGTCCAAAAGAGGCAGCATATAGGCCTGATTTTTTGTTTTATTTTATTTTTTTCTCCCATAAAATAAAAGTACAGTAGAAACTTTGCAACAGCACGTCATGACTGCAAGGTTATGTCCGTTCCAGGTTGAATGGTTGAACTTTCCTAAATAGCTACCAGTCTTCTGTTACTACCTTTTGCTACTATTCATAATTCGTAATGATTTAATCCTGTCATAAAGAAAAATAATCACTTCCAGGCAGGATTATGACATTTCTAAATTTGAAAACTCTTGGAAATGGAGCACAGAGACATCCTATCTGTATATTCATATCTGCTCAGGCATATCTTTCTCTCTCTCTCTTTTTTTTTTTTTTTTTAACTTTTAAAGACGAAGGTCTTCATGTCTGTAAAAGTATTGATAATTCACAAGAGTTTGGAGCTTATTTAAGAAAACCTTGGTTTGTGTACTTTGGATAATTAAGAAAATAAGTATCGGATATTTTAAAAAAATAAATAAGGCTGAGTATCTGGAGTTGACAGTTTAATTTCTTCTCAGACATGGTGAACTTTCTCCTTGACTTTTCAAATATGCTCCCCTGTTGACATCAGCACAGAGTAAATAAAAGCAGAGGTTGTCTAGATTGTGCCTGGTCAACAGCTGCACTGTGGACCTTGCAGCTCCTTTAGGCCTGTCCAGCGTAGTCCCACAAGCACAACATTGGGCTCTGTCTCTGTGTGTTGCAGACTGCAGAAGGCTCAAGAGGAACATCGCTCYGTGGAAGTGGAAAAGGTGCACCTGGAGAAGAAACTTCAAGATGAGATCAGCATTGCCAAGCAGGAGGCACACCGGCTCCGAGAACTGCGTGAGGGCACGGAGAACGAGCTGAGCAGACAGAAATACGCTGAGCAAGAACTGGAGCAGGTGAGGGTCCAGGCAACYGTGGATGCGCTTGCGTGCAAGACCTGCCAGTAAGAGCAGTAGGCAGCAGCTCGCTCGGCGTCGCCCTTCTGAGCAGCCCAGCGGTGTTGTCTTTATAATGCTCTTCCGCCTTTGCCTCCCCACTGCCCTTTGKGGGGAAAAAGGACCAAGTATTTCACCCACTGCTTCGCCCACCCTTCCCCCGTGATGTGTGCGTAGCCGWGCTGCTCGCGCGTGGTTAGCGGGGTCTGTACAGGCGCCGTCTCCAGAACGAGCGTGCGGCCACCTCRCGTCGCCTCACCTTACCCCGCAGAGGGAGAAGTACTGAACTTCGCTGTACCTGCACCCTTCTGGCATCTTTCCACCCYGAGTTCAAACCATAAGCTCCCTCTTTCTTTTTCTTTCTTTTTTTTTCCTTCCCCTCTTGTATCTATTCGTGTTTTTAGGAGTGATCTAGAATAAGTTTGGTTGTTCTTACCATGTTTTACTGTGGCTCAGAGGTGTRTGAGCTCAGCTGTGAGCTTAGCCACACTCCTGTTACTTCCAAGGAAATTAAGCACCAGATTAGAGTCTGTATAGCAAGGTTAGAGTTCATATGCAAATCCCCAAAACATTAGCCATAAGACCCGAAGTTCCACATTGAAACGTAGGCCTGGAAAAAATGTATATAAATATCTGTATGATGTTGTTGCAGGCAGCAATGAAACCTGTGTTTGGTCCAGAAGGATATATAGAAGATTTGTGTGGTATCATAAAATAACTTATTAGAGGCCAAAAAAAGAGTTTCCAATCCTACACCTAAAAACTCTGAGATCTATAATTAAAGGCACAAAAGCTAACGTACCGTAGAGAAATAACAAAAATGAAGAATATTGCTAATGGCACCTGCAGTAGCAGAGGACAAAATAAAAGCATCTAKGAATTTTACCTCAAAACTGTATTTTCCTCAGACCTACAAAGGAAGTCCAAAAACAATTCCAATTGCTSCTTCCTATTCTACCTGAGGGAAAATTGTTGTCTGACTTTAATTTATAGATCAGTTTAAAGTGAAATTGTGCAAGCCAGAATTGCCTGAGCCAAGCATGTATCTTSGATATTCTTAGGCCATCAACATATCCTCCCACCTTCCTGTGTCCAGTCTTTTATGWTACCATGGAGGATGAGGAAGCAAATGAAACAAGACTCTAGGGTTTCCATTGAGAAGGGGAGAAATATCTGTCCTGGCCCTCAGGTAACCAGTGAACTACGGGGCAATGTAGCCTAGAATATACGGATAGTCAACAAACAGCCAAATTCCTTTCCTCTTTCCTTCCTGCGTGGAATACCAACAAACCAGACATCCACAGACTCCTTTTGCAAGCTTTGCTTTCTTGATCCAAGATCATTCCTCCTAACTTGTCATACAGACTTGTCCATAAACTTGTTGAGCTCCATTTCAGAACGTGCATTTGGACATCTGTATTCACATAAAAAGAAATTCAATCATTTTGTATTGTGGGCCATTAAATAAGGATATGTAGCCTTTCTCCTGTAGCTCTGAGTCCGTGCCCCTGCCGTGCTACTGGCTTTCAGAGAAGGTAGAGTCTCATCCATTTCACTTTTCTCCTCCATTTTACATTTATTGTATCTGAAAAGCCAGCGATGACTTAACCACTCTGTTGTCTCTTAGAGRCCTTCGTGAGGGATGCATTGAAAGGGTGAGTATTGGTTTTATCCACCTGACCCACACTGTGTGGTTATAACACAATCACCATTCCAATGAACTTTAGACCACGGATATAATTAACCAGTCACTCCCACTGACYGTAAAACTCATCAGACTCTAAGATGTTCTGGGGTCCCAGTAAATAATAAAATAAGAACTTCTCTTGCATCTGTTGAGACTTACTGCTAAAAAGATACTGGACAGTTTGAAATCTCCTACTGGAGTCCAGTTTATGAGATTTTAAAAAATAGTATATTACTGGGGATTGGACTCTTTTGTACTAGACTGTTTATACCRGTCCTCTCTTCTTGTCAGGTCATACTCCATCCATACCATGACACCAACCTGTGCTTCAGGTTCTGAGCAYTTGTTACTCGTAGTGGTCAAAATGGGATCTTAGAAATCTTTGTAGGAGAATATAGACATCCTATGTAATTTCTGTATGTGTTTTCCCTCTGCAGAAATGACAGTGTTTGTTTTGAACACTGCTGTATGCTGGCTCGTTTCAACCGCTTGTCCTTGGCTGTTGTTCTCCACTGCTTCCCTTTCCATAATTCCATAAACACGCCGTTCCCATATATGGTTTGAACACACCTCTRCCCTAAATACCTGGTGGCAGATTTCATGTTTGCTCATCCTAACAGTTACTAAATCCCAGACACTTGCCTGTCATAACGGGTGTAGTAAGAGGAGAGGTTGGTGCGGCTGATGTCAGAGGGGAAATTCAGGCCTTCCTGAGAACTGCGATTCCAAATCTGTAACTTTGTGAATGATTTGGGCAGTGCTGTTTACAAAATTGAATCACAGACATTGCTGATACCACTAGTTTCTCTCTTTTGTGTGGTTCTTCACGAATACCTCAAAGATGGATTATACAAATGTATTGCAAGAAAACAGGAAATTTCAAAGTGTCTGAGTGTAACCTGGTGCTTTTGCCATGGTAGAAACTATGCCTAAGCCAGATTTGATTTAAAAGGGACTGAGTTAAATAACGTACTAAGGGAAAAGATCCAGRTTTGAGTGGTCTTTTAAAAGCATGTATTTGTGCAATCTGGAAAATGAGAAGGCCGTAGCATCTTTGTAGCAAAGGCAGGGATAAACATAGCTGTGGCAAACATGCTTTGAACATTAGGAAAGATCTGGTTTAGCATCTGATCTAGTTACTAGAATAATTTCTGTTCACTATGTGTTGTTTTAGATCATAGCCATAAAGAACAGAAAGAAAAATGGGCATTTGCAAAGCTTTCCAAACATTATCCCCGTTACTGGTGTAYGGCTCTGCCCACGTAGCTAGCCGTGATGTGGCTGGATCTTTCCTCCCAACTCCCTGYGCTTTTATACTTGTGGGCTAAGGCTTACTGTGGCAGTGAAAGCCTTTGAAGGTGCTAAGGGTTGGTATTTTTGTTTTTAGCAGAAAAAAAGTCTGTTGTACAGCGTAAAACCGTATATATCCTTTCTGAGCTTTGAGATACTGGGGTTGAAGGACCGTCAAGCAGCAGGAGCTGCATCACTTGTGTTCTGTTCTGCAGTTGCACTAGTCTGAGTTCCAGACATCCTTTGGTTTCTCTGATGTGAAACAAGTTAACTTCTTACAGGCTTGTGTCAGGTTTAATATGAATAAGTCCCTCCACATAATGTGTAATAAAAGAGAAGTGTTAATCCTTCATGATTTCTGGCACTAAATAGTTTTGTGTAAGTTTTTGTTATCTTCAGCTTGCTTGTCACCCACTTGCTTCTAATTTTGTAATGACTCTGCAGCAAGATAAGCATGTGGAGGAGCCTGAGCTGGGATGAGGAAGAGCCCTTCAGAAAGCTGGTTCCAGAATGCGTTATTTCTTTTCCTGACCGAGCAGCACATGTTTTCTGTCTAAATATTTTTATCATCTTGCTCCAGTGTGAAAGTTGTCTTTTGACAAGCTCCCTCTGTTTGGCTCCGTAACTGCGCTGAAAAAAGGCAATTGCCTGCAGAGTGTTGTGAGTGATTTTGCTTTAGGCAGTAAAGTTTGTAGTGATTTCTAGAGGCTGAAGATAAGCACTCTCAATATACTTACCTAAAGTCAAATTCTCCTTTGACTAATTCCCATGTCATCCTGTCGGCTCTAACTTACGATTTGTCCATTGCGAGGCAGGGGAGAATGTGGCCTTCTGTCTTAACAGACATGAAGAGATAGAGCAGATCAGCACTGAACGAACACTCTGCTTAACCTCCCTCCGCGCTAAAATGGTAAGGCAAAAGAGCATCACAACTGAATTTTTTTGAGAGGAAGTTCAGAAAGGAACCCAGCTTTAAGATGAAGAGGAAGCGCTGTACGTTGTTCTAGTCATTCAAGCTGTAGCTTGTCCTATGGTGGATAGTTGCCGTGAAGAGAGTACATGTTGTAGCTCTCTGTTGCACTTCCTCGCAGCACCAGGWTGCTGCGCTGCGTATTGACCTTTGCTTCTGTCAGAAATAATACTAAGTTTTGTGGAGTCTTCATTTTTTGGTTTTTTTCCTGGTACATTAAAAGTGCTGGGTTTGCACCCAGCTGTTGCTATGTGGCATCACCTTGAAGAGTGCTGACCAGGATGGAAGGGCTCTCCTCCGCTGCCGCCTGTAATGTTGCCGCTGGCTGCTTCCCTCCTAGGTCCGAATGGCCCTGAAGAATGCCGAGAAGGAGCTAGAATCTCACTGTAGCTGGGCTGCACCAGAGGCCTTGCAGAAGTGGCTCCAGCTGACCCACGAAGTGGAAGTTCAGTACTATAACATCAAGAAACAGAACGCAGAAAAGCAGCTTCTGGTGGCCAAGGAAGGGGTGAGAATTTCAGTCTTTTCATCCTAGATCTTCCTGCTGGGAAGTGGAGATTTTCTTTCGCTTCATGTTCTCTTCTTGCTTTCCCTGTTCTTTCAGTGAGCCACCTCTGGGTTCATCTTTCATTCTGTACTGCAATAAAATGTAGGAAGCCTGATCTCACAGCAGTACTGGAAAAAATGGTCCAAAGTTACATAACTTTCTTGGGTGAAAGTCATGATGTAGTATCCTTATGGTAGTATGTGATTGTGACTCTTTGCTTCATCGTATCTAATGCCTTAAATTTGCATTCTTAAAACATCTGTCAAGGTGCTAGTAGGTCATTGAAAGAGATAATGAGCAATTGCCTCTCATTGATCTGCAGGGATTGACTGTGAGCATGCTCATCAACTGTTTGCRTATATCTTTCATAGTTCTTTCAAGTTCTGCAGAGTACTGGTTGAGTGCTAGAAGCATTGTGGTTAATTAGTAAGCAGAAGGTTTTGCACCTTATTATGAATAATTCTTTTGCTAGGTATTTTACCTGCACGGGCAACAAAATTTCTAATACGTGTATGTGATTTGTAGTTATGAATCATTTCTACATTCCCAATTGTTGAGAAAGTCCGTTGCCATCCGCAAAATAACAAGCTGCAAGGAAGCTGTCGTAACATGTATTCATCTGTATGGATGTTTTACAGCAGTCAAAGCTGACAGCACATAAAAACTTGTCTGTCTTTATATGGTTTTGTTATGAACAATTTATCATTTCAGTAGTTTGCCTTTTGTTGTGTCAGGTACCATGTTCATGGCCTTGKTTTGTCTCTTTTAAGTCTCAAACTCACTATATCTTATGAATGAAAGATCTGTTTGTGGAGACTCCAGATTTGAGTATACATAGTACCATAAAGAGAAGGTAAAAAGATGCGTAGGGTATTAATAGTATTCTTCTGATAATTTACTCATGAGAAAGAGAAAACAAGGCTTTGTAAGTCAGCTGTTAACCGTATGAAGTAGCTGGTTTAGTTCCGTGAGACATTTTGGAAATCAGGAGAGGGACCAAGGAGGAGCTTGAAACCCGCAACCTGCTTACTCTGGTAAGCTGCTGGTGAATTCCTCATCCACCATGTCAGAAGGAAGCGCATCCTTCAGTAAAATGACAATTCGTACTATTTACATGTGTGCAAACAGCTGCAGGACTATTTCTGTCTTAGCCCATTCAGGATGTTCTTGTCCTGAAGGAAATGTAAGGTCTTGTTCTTCCTGTGACCTTTTTCTGTTAATGTTTCAGGCTGAAAAAATTAAAAAGAAGCGAAACACGCTGTTTGGAACATTTCATGTTGCTCACAGCTCATCATTAGATGATGTTGATCATAAAATCTTGACTGCAAAGTAAGTATCTGCTTTATATTTTTTCTCATTTCTACCTTCCTTCTTATGATTCTATGACTTATTTTGCTGGGATTGAACTCGCTGCCTTTAACCAAAACCCTTTTCATTTTATATGTGTRAAACTCATGTAAACTCATGTGTAAAACTAAAATCATAATTATGCAGAACAAATTAAAAGTCCTGTCAAAATAGCCTTTCCTGAGGAGTCAGGAGGCTACAGTATTCCACACTGTTACCAGGGAGGTTTCACTGTTTTGGAGATCATTGCTGTATTCCTATGTGTGGAATGAAAGATGTCTCAAGTATTAGGACACAAAGCTGAACCACTAGACTCCCCATTTCAGAAAATTTGGTGTGTTTCTCTTTCATTCCCTACATTTTTCCCTTGTTTGAACCTTGCTTTCAGACAAGCTTTGAGCGAAGTGACAGCTGCGCTCCGGGAACGCCTGCATCGCTGGCAGCAAATCGAGCTGCTCTGCGGGTTCCAGATCGTCAACAACCCCGGCATCCACACGCTGGCATCCGCCCTTAATATTGATCCGAGCTGGATGGGCACCCCTCGGCCTAACCCTTCACACTTCATCATGACTGATGATGTGGATGATTTGGATGAAGAGATCGTGTCTCCCATGTCCATACAGTGTATGTATTCCATAGGAGTTATATTCGGTGAGATTCCCTGTCTGCTGTGCTGAGGAGCGCTACAAGATGTGATAGATATGGAAAAGTAGCTGAAATACATTAGGAGGAATTAGAGTAACTAAGTTAGCTTTTAAATGATCAAAGAGAAATTGTTAGTCGTTAAGGGCTAGGAGTGTCCACTAGTGCCAGACCTCCACTGCTGTGGTTGTTTGGAGCCTATTAATTCCTGCACAATTAGAAATGCTATCAGTGCTGCATGTATATTTGTTTGGACATTTTTCCCACTATGGTAGCAATATAGAAAAAAAGGAGGTGGAGTGGGGCAAGAGGGTTGTTGTTTAATAATAGACAAGCTAAGCAATTTTTTTTCTTAGCCAACACGAAAACCAGAAAAAATATCATTTAATAATATATAYGCTGTTCTGTTCAACACACTGAAATGAAGTGTTTACAGGAAAAACAAAAGGATACAGAGGGCTAGAGTCACAAAAGTGATAGAGGAAGATGAAGTGCTTTCCCCCAGTCTCCTTTTAGTTAGAGCACTGGCTAAGGACATAAAAAGGCTTGAAGATACCTCCTTCACATGCAAGATTTTGAACTTCAGTCTCTTGCCATTCTATATGGGGAAGAGCAGTCTCTATTGATGATACTTCAAAACCTTTTGAACATTTACTGGAGCAGAGACTGAAACCCTTGTGTCCCACCTCCAGCGTATATGTTCTTATCCCTGAGGCAGATACTCTTTCTCCCTTTACCAGTGACTATTTGTACACACAGTGCGTTGACTCCTGTGGGAGGGAAAGAGCATTCTGGTGAGGGAGAGTGGATGAGCCTACACTCATGAGCGCAGAGAACCTCAGACAGAGGAAGGGATTGAGCCTGGGTCACCATACACTTGTGACTCTCCTGAGTGCTGAGCTCTCGGATTAAATGAGGGCTGTCTCCCTCTCTAGAACAGGTTTGTGACTCAGTCCTGACTACAGTTGCCATGTTAAATTGACCCAGATTCACACATGGTTCTGCATCTCTCAAGAATGCATTTTCCAAATACTATCTCTAGCTACTGCATGAGAATGGGAGGCCTGGAGAGCAATTCCTGACTTTCTGAAAAGCTGCCCTGTGATGGCAATTCTCTTACTGGTCTATGGAAGAGTGTGTAGCTCGAGCATACCGTCCTGAGCTTAGGCTAGGAAGAGAGGAGCCTGTGTTGACACTRCTAGTTGCAGCAGACTTTTCAGTTGTCTGATTCAGGTCACTTTCTGCTGAGGACTTAATCAAAAATAGGTCTGTCTAACGAGGTAGAAAATGGGGAGGAGCAAGGGAAGGGGTCTTCTGGATGTACTGTGGAAGATGCCTGTACATGCCTATCACCGTTGCTCCCTGATGGTTTCAGGGCTAAGGCTCTGTTTAGGTCTTCTGAGGGCTGTAAAGGCTCTGGAGGTGAGTGCTGAGGTGGGCACAGGGCACTGGGAAGGGATGTAGAYGGAGCCCCAAGAGCTTGGCTGAGCTGGAACATGGTTAAGGTGAGAGGGATAGAGTATGTGCAGGTTTTTGGAGCTCAGCAGACTTGGGGGGTTGGAGCCTGTGGTTTATGGGGTTGGATGTGAGTAGGGAATGTTTAAAGCATCAGGCAGCCAATGGGTGTCTTACTGGTCTTTTTGCATGATTATCAGTTACAATTAAAAGCCAAGACTAGACAGCCCTAATAACAAACTTGAAAAGACGCAAGCTGAGTGTTAGCGAAGCAGAGACATCCTAAAGAAAAGCCCTGAATAAAAACAAGCACAGCCTCCAGTATGCAAGCCTTAGTGTGYGATTTTAAGCCTCAGCTTTTCTGTGCCTTGCTAGAGATGGCAAGAATGAGACTTTCTGCATATGGGCACCTGCAGTTCCCGTCAGCCTGGCCAGCCTGCGTGCCTCGGAGCAGCCAGGAGGGTTTGACTCGCCATGGGCGACAGCTTGCTCTGTCAAGGCCTTGGCACCCACGTGCCCCCGATGGAGTGGCTTATACTAGTACCTGTTGCTTTTCCCTGGAGCGTTTTCTTTGTGCTTCTCTCCTGAAGCAGTTTTTATACACAAACCTTGTTTTCCCTGCCTGGATKTGTTGGGAATGTTGCTAAGTGCCAGTGGTGGTTCTTTCTCCCTGTAAATCATCCTTTTCTCTCTCCCTCTCAAACCTGACTGGCCATTCCCAGATGCAGCCTGGCTTTTTGGGCGCAGGTTCAGTGATCGCTCGTCTCTGTCCTCGGAGGATCAGTCCCTCTGGAAATACCCTGGTTTGGTTCTCTTTGATTTTTGTTGCTGTTGTTCTACCTGCTGCCCTTTCTCTGGACTAAAATGCATACACAAATTTTCCAACTTTTTGGCACGAAAAACTAATTCATGTACCTTTCTTCACTGAGATATCAGCATCTTCACTAACCCTGGGGCAGAGTCTGCTGGGATGAAGAAGAATCACAGTTACACATGTTTTTTTGCTCTAGCTTAAAAAAAAACAAAACAAAAAAAAACAAAACAAAAAAAACAAAAAAAAAACAAATATGATTGCTGGAGGATTGTTTTCTTTTGTTTTTATCCCCGAGTTAGAGATTAGGATTTAGGCCAGACCAGGAGGTTTTAGTGGTCCTGCTCTCAGCCTCTTCCTCCTTCTCATCAGTAGGGGACTTTACAAAGCCTCTCCGCTGTCGCCCTGCTCCTGTGGGCCGCTGGCCGGACGGGATGCTGTTCCCTCCCCGTGCCTGAGCTGGCAGGTGGGGGCAATGCTAGCAGTTGCACTGCCTTTCATTTCTCAGGACTCCTCTCAAGTGTGTCTTTAAATAAGCTGAGCAATGCCACGTRTTATGCTAATCTGTCCCCTGACGCCCTGATCCTGGGGGCCATAGGGGCAGCACACGCAGTCTCAGAGGCGCAGAAGCCTCTGTATTTTCGACTGGATAACTTTCCGTCAGCAGAATTATTGCCATAATACAGGCCTCTGTGTGACGGAGGCGGAACAGTATGTGCAGCAGCAGGTGAGGCTATAAACTGCTAGCATTTAGGACTTGTATGGTATTACTCTGCCTCAAGATTACGAGCAGATTCTTTGGCTAACATTCATAACACACCTCTGCAGTGCCTGGAGTAAACTCGTGTGTAGTGAGGGCCCACTGTCGTCGTCGTAGCTGTGCAAGGCCATGCAGCAGTGGAAGCAAGGTCCCAACTCCCGATCCTGCTCTTATTGCAAGAGCTAGGTAAATCCTGCAACAGGAGGATGTGCAATGTGTCAGGTTTGTAAATGAAGAGTACAATACCTAGGAAAAAAAGCCCTTAGGGGAAGAAACATCTCCCAAGATGGAAAGACAGAAACCTGTAGCAGAAAYCCATAATCCCCCAGTTAATTATTCTGTGGAGCTTGAGCCCTCCTTAGCCCCTGAAATGAGACTCCCCTTCTGAGCTATATATGTGTGAATACTGACCAGCAGCAGGCAAGTTGGGGTCTGCTGTGCTCTTCCTTTCTGTAATGCTTTAGTTAGCAGCATTGCTGCTGCAGCGCTGCAGCTGGATAGCTTGAACAGCCTCCAGTTCTGCTGCACTGACACTCTGCCTTTCACATCCTCTGATCATTTTTGCAGTCCTGCTGGAGCAAGGGATTTTTTTCCACTGTGATTCTATATGGTTCGATTTCACTTCATTTCAACTCTGGAGCCATTAAGAAAAAAAAAAAAACTTTGAAACATAAAATGGACTGTATAAGGAGCTCTAAAAGCCAAGAAGCAGGGAACCTGAGCAGTAGGACCCTCTGAAAGAAACTGTGATTAACCTTGGGAATGTGCCAATAGCAATATTGCTTGAATTATTCTTGTTTGTTCCTTCTTCTACTTGAAATATGTCCCAGCAAAGATCCTTCAAATACATGAATTGTTGCTGTGTGTTGAGCTGCAGGAGATCTGTATTTCCTAGGTGTATAGTTTTTACAGCAGTGATTTGCTGGTTCTTCAATTCCCGAAAGAGCTCTCCCTCTATTTCACTTCTCAGCTTTTCTATCTATTCACCTTTTTAACCATTTTTACGTGTATTTCTTATGCATATATACAATCCTGAACACCTTATCTCCTGCAAAGAAAGAACATCTTGTATGGAAATTTTAGCCAGAGGGTTAAATATAACCAGAATCACTTTTGTCTGCAGTATGGTGATGCAGCCTAGTGGATCCATAGGTTTAAATATATAATAATGATATATATAGTACTGTACTTACTCTAAATGACTGTTCAAAAATCTCCTTCCAAGGAAAGGTGCCTCCTTTTTGACTTTCTAAAGGCTATCCTCTAGCTGCAGCTCTGTGTATAGGCTTGAGGCAGAGATAATGGGCTGAGCTGTCTGACCTATGTTACCTGAAAGGTAAGACTAGGTGGCCAAAAAGATTATTTTGATCTTAAAGTCTATTAACTAGCTGGTCACAGTGTGCTGAAGGAAATGGTCCAATTAGGTTCGCTGAACCAAGATGAATTTGAAATTAAAAAAAAAAAAAAATACTTTTCAAATTGAGCATTTCTGTGATCAGGAAACTTAATTTTAAAACAGACCAGGACCAAATGTTAGCACTTTTGGATCAGAGATATAATTTCAGGTGTGTAATATGATGAAAGGTAGTGAACTACACCTCTGCTGTGTGTGCTAGCCATTCTGTCCTGTAGAAAGGGTACAAGGCTAAGAGGCTCCTGCATCTGCACAGGAGCTTTCCTCCACTTGAACACAAAGTGCAGTTGCACTTAGCAACCATGCTTGTAGGTGGACTGAACTAAGTCCCTCGTTCCTCTGTGTTACTCCCAGAGTTACCCTGGCACAAAACCACTGGAAGCGGGAGCAGAGTTGTGTTCTTAGGGTGGTATTCACCTGACTGACCTTAGTTGCCTGTATCTGAACGGATCACCGTAGGCTCATTTTTTAGGCAGTGTATGGAAATAGTACTACCAGTGCATGATGCATTTGGCCAATTTAGATGACTGTATTAGCGTGAAAAGAATCATGTCATGAAAGTACCTACTTCTCCACATTTACTGCAAAAGGAGTTTGGGTGGTAACTGATGTAAAGTTGGGTCAGACTTGCAGCTAGTTTCTGTTTAACACAAGATGATCAGATAAGGTGTTCAGAAAGCACCTGTATCAGGAATGTCAAGCATAGATTTTCATGGGCTGGTCATTAATCTAGCATGTTAGCACCAACTTAATGCTTCTTCTGCATTAAATCAGCATAACTGATAGCACACATGATGGGATGGCTGCAGCAGCCCGAGCAAATGTCATGGTGAAAGAAGGCATGGTGCCTGTGGCGCGTGGTACTGACCTAGGGTGGCAGCTTTACTGCGGTGCATCCTCGCTGATTTGATGTGCAGGTTCCTTTTCCAGCTGCATTCAGTGTTGTTCCTTTTTTTTTCTCATTACAGCTCCTGCCTTGCCCAGCACTGTTCGCCAGCGCCTAGTGGACCCACAGCATGCCCATGGATCTCAGAGGTTGGTAGAGAGTTACGCGCAAGGCCAGAATGAATTGGGCCAGCCTGCCCATTTCCTGACAGGCAGAGTCTCTCTCCGTCGAATGCACAGCCTCACTTCTGGACAGTCTTTCAGTTCTGACCTTCATGGAACCAGCCCATCATCTGCCACCACTACCACCTCTTCCACTTCTTGCACCTCATCCACCGCCACTGCATCTGCTTCTGCTTTTCATATCCACCCTCTCTATTACCATCACACCACCTCCTCTTATTTCCTTCAGATGGACTCCACCCCTGATCTGCCCCCTCCTGATGTCACCTCTGGAATTCGCTGTCGCACTGAGAGCTTTGGGTATATTGCTCTTTCTTTTCTAGCTCCCTCTTGCCTGCTGTGTCTCAGAACTGATGCTTGCTCGGGTGTTCTTTCTCAGATTCCTTTTGCCCTTTCCTTTTGGGCCTTTATTTCATTGTTTATCCACGTTTTATTTCTTTAACCTCTCTCTCATGCAAGAGGACCCTCTAAGGAATACTCTGTGGTCCATTTCCGTATCTACAAACTCCATGGATGAAAAAAACAAGGAGGTGCTGTGGTTTAGCTGTGGCTAAACAAGTGAGAATTCCTGGGCACTCTATATCTGTAAATAAGCCAGTCTTTTACTTGGGTGGTGCACCTGTAAGAACAAAGGTAACACAACTAATCAAACACTGACCTTATTTGAAGCCTTGCCTTGTTTGGGGTCTTCACAAGCAAATTGCAAAGGAAATACAATGGGAAGGTATTACAAGCTAGTAGTTAGTGCTGCTGGATGGGTGAGTGTTCACAGGGATGTTCTGCAATGCTGTGATGTTTTCAAGGGGTGGCAAGAAAGCAGCATTTAGGAGCTTCATATTTCAGAGTGACTCTTTACCTCCACTGTTTTTGTAGGGGATGAGGTATATTTATGTTTTGGCTAAGAAATGGCTGAATAATGGGAATAGAATGTGGAACTTCTTATTTCTGGGTCACTGGCTTTAATTTGGTTCCTTCCAGTAGTAACAGACATGGAGTGATGGCTCTTTGGAGACCTGCATAAGAATAGGGTCAAATAAACTAGTTAGCATCTGCATCTCTAAATCACTCTTCTCTTCTGATTCACCATACTTGGCATTAGAGAAATGAAGGATCAAGTAGGCAATAGAAACAGTAATCCTGTCTCATCCAATTAGGATGCTGTTAGGAGAGCTTTGGCAACATTGCGTGTTCAGAGATGTTCTGTAGCCTTAGCAGAGGATGACGTTTCCTGGGCTGCCCCAGGTGGCTTTCTTCAGAATGAAATCCACTTGCAGCAGTCACTGAAGAGTTCTCTCACATAGCTTATCTAATGGCTACATCTGATTTACAAGCACTGTTTGAGCCTGCGTCTGCTAAGATACTTGAGATAAAATCTGCAAGTAGGGTACAATTTTTGTGTGGTCTCTAGTTCAGAAGGCATTGCAGACACTCGATACAGAGTCATTGGTGCTGAAGCACACAAAAGTGGAAGGACTGTAGCTGGCAGTCGAGGAGTCTTGCATTCTCTCCCTGCCTGAGACTTGCTCTGTGACCTTGGCCAAGTCATTTCATCCTCTGGTTCTTTGTTTTCTCCTTTGTAAAGTAAAAACAGTCCTTATCCTCAGCATTAGGGAACAATCTTATGGGGAAAGACTGGAGATCTTTCAGTGAGGAATGAGATAGGTGCAGTGTCCCTTCATATTTTCTTATCTAGGCAGAAAAACATATCAAATCACATCATCTTCATTTGTGCCAGCATGTTGTACCATTATTCCTTATACTTCTCCTTACAGTTGTAGGTACTCCCCTGACATCCTCTATTTGATGTCTTTTCCACAGTCTGCTTCATATATGTAATCCACTTGCTAACTTCTGTGTCTCAAAGCAGGTCTGCCTGAGAGGGGGTGCTTGATGGACCAGGGCAGCCTCTGAGCACAGGCTACACATAACAGCATGTGTAAAGCCATGACTACTCACAAACACGTTAGGCATTCAGGAATATTTTCTCGGGAAATATTCATTGCATATGGTTCATCATGGGCAATTAAAGAGCAACATCTTGGTTAATTTAGTAATGTTTGTTTTAGGATAAGAAGCAGTATAATTTAAATGTAGATTAATTACTGCTGCTTTAAATTCAGTTGAGTCTATCCCAAATTGATAGATAAAGACTGGGAATGCTTCTTAGGACTGCACACAGTCCATGTTTACAGTCAGCCCTCCGGGCCCTTGTCCTGGGGGCTGGGAGGCTGATGTACTATTAAAAAGTGGCCATATAAACAGKTTTTTTTAAACTGAGTCCCCTGTTCTTTTGATCAGTGCTGTGCTTAATTGCTGACCAGTTTAAAGTCCTAATCCTGCAGACTACCCTGACAGTGACAGAAGGGGATGTGGTGTGATTTTTGGATCCCAATTAGAAAAGGTAATGATGTTGAGAGGTCATTAGGAAAGAATAACTCATATCTTCTCCTCATGCTCTGCTAGCATTTAATAGCTTGTCAGAATCTAATTCTTTGCTATTTGGTGAAAGATGGGCTTTGTTTCTCTCTATTCCCATAGAGACGATCACCTGTTAATGCAGGATAATTAATTTAATAGTATAGATAATTATGCACATTAAGAATTTGTCCTGCAAGGTTTGCTTCATCTATGCATTAGCAGGTGACTCCAAAATGCATGCTCTTTTATTCTCTATTCATCTCAGAAGATAGAAATGAAGAATTGAGTGCCCAAATGTGTTCTGTTTTTGTTAATTTATTTTTTTTCAAAATGCATCTTCAGTAGATCCTGCCTAGATGCACATCTTTAAAAATACTGCCATAAAGGCACACCACAGCACAGCACAAGCCAGTATATTGATCTTCCGTTCTGTTTTATATAACAAATCTTAGAGCCCTTTRTATACATCCCTTGAGCTCCGCAGCTTCCCAGGGAGGCAAGCAAAACAGATGGGAGATCTGAGGCTGAGAAAGGCCTTCCAGGGAGTCACTGCCAAGGACAAAATCAAGACCCAAGAAAATCCTGGCTCCCTTGGTAGGAAGAGAGTGCTGCCTTGAATATTTTGGACATATGGATCAGTTTAGCCTCTTTTGTACCCAGCAGATGTAAATATTGACAAGACCTGACAAGAGAAATTATCTCAAACAGGCCACTCCCCCAGAGCAAGGGCTTGASAATCACTGCCCTCCGAGATCGGGTCTCTCCACGCCCGGCGTGCACCTACGCGAAGCTGCGTACGGTGCTGAGTCTGTGTGGAGTTCGATGGATAGGAACCTTCTCTGAAGACAAGGCCGGGGTATGGCCTGTGAATTACTTTCACAAACTCCTCACTCTTTGCTTCTCTTTTGCAATTGGCTTCAGAGGATCCGGTGCAAATAAGGTCAGAGCTGTTGTGATTTTGAAGGCTGGTGTGTGTTTCAATGTTATTGAAGGGGGCAGGCTGTCCCTGGTGGGGAGAGGGGTGGAGGGCACGGTATGCACAGAGGTTTCTGCTTTCCAGTGCCTGCTTGGAGTGGTACCAGTGGATAAATGTGATGGAGAGGGGAGTGAGAGACTGAATTGCCACGCTGGTAGCCCTTTTCCTATGGAGAAGGGAGGTGGCCGTCAAAGCAAAAGGAGGATGTCAGTAGTCCAGTAAAAAGAGTAATTCATAACTCCTACAGAGTGGAGAGGAAGAAATTAATGTTGGGGTTTCACTGCAAAGGCTGTTTCTAAGCCTCTGACTGTGCAGTGCTGAGGACAGCAAACTAATTAAGCTATATAGCAAATTAGATTGTGCTCTAGRGGAGGCTTTAGCTGCAGTGGTGCCATGTTGTAGGTAGGTGTAGCCTTGTGGTTATGGGCCCTCTTGGTAAAAGGCAGGGAAGGGCAGTGGCAACCAGGTAGACAGACCGAGCCGTGGTGTAGTATGATTATGTCAGATGCCCTCGAACCACTCCTAGGCTTTCTTAGAGCCTATTTCCTGTTATTTTACAGACAGCAGGAGCCCACTAGAAGAAGTTTATCAATGGGCTGCAGATTTGAGGAGAAATAACTATTCTATGTTATTCTTCTGTCCTATCTTCTCTTTTTCCACCRCTGCCACTCTTTCTTTATTCCATGTTTTGCCCTCTGCTTCCTTTGCTTTATGCAGTCTGCATTCCCATTCTCTTACCTTCTTTCATTCTCCATGGTCACCTTGGATTCTTGAAATGGCAATGTAGGAATTGTAGGTGAAGGCAGATAAAACAACARCAGTGAATGAATTGTGCTTTCAAGTAGCTTAGCACTGTCCGCCTCACTATATATAAAGAAAACAGTGAACACTGCAACAGCGTGTGGCCAAGGTTTTTAGAAACATGCTGTCTGAGATTAGGTTTCTTGGTCTCTGTTTTCATGTTCAGATTGGTGGTGTAAGTTTTTTCAGAAGGAACTAGCATTCAGTTCCTGCTGTATCACAGAAGCGCTTTCTCTGAAGGCAGCTTCCTGTAATACCATCTAGGCTGTTTGTGCCCTGTGCCAACGTGAGGGTGAACCAACTCAGTTGCCTGCTTTTGAAACAGGCTGAGCAATTAGCACTTCCCGTTGAAAATGTGTGCTACTGATTTAGGAGTTTAAGCCCCATGAAAACTAGCAGGATATGTGTTAACCCTTTTTGACTGAGCCTCCCGTGAGGTTATTGGCAATATTCTTTCCACTCCTCTTGTCCCTGCCCGGGGCGTAGGTGTGTCCTGCTGCCACCTGCTTGTTCTCTCTGACAAAGCCGGCACAGGTCTAGTAAATTCTGTTCCCATGGATGCCACACCTCCCCTGTAGTGTGCTTACCCGTGGGAACTGCTGGTAACTGCAGAAAGCCCCAACAAAAATTTCCAGCTGCTGGTGTTCAGTTAACCTCAAAATCAACCTATGCAGTTGACTGCTGCAGCGAGGACTCAAGAGGTAACCTTTAAGAATCTTTCTGAATGTCCTGGTCTGTTGGCTTTAAGTGGTAGATTAATCATCCAGCTACCAGTTTGATTCTCCACTGCTGCTCCGTGGAGGTGTGAACGCTTTGCCGTGCACCAAGACTTCCTGCATGTCTTAGCTGTTGTGCACTGAACTGCCTCTATGCAGAGGGGTGTGGGATCTGCTGCTGCTCTGGGTCTTCCCCACTGCTCTTGACTGACACGCCAGTTGAGATGCTGCGTCAGTAATTAAAACATACTCTTTAGGAGTATATTTCTGATTTATAACTTGATAAATTACTAATTAAATGAGTTAGCTTAATATTTGGATTTTTGAAAAATGTTTTACCGTAGTTGCTTTCCTCTCATCAGTTCCTTTAGTCWCCCTTGGACAGTAAGCCTGAATGCCCAGAAAGAAAAAAAAAGGTATTTCAGCAAGATCTCTTCTYTGTAAACAGCCATCACATCACTTGCCTTTACTGTTTCTGCCTCACACAGGAAGCACATCCACCTCAAGTCCTTCTCGTGAGGAGTCAATCTAGGGAGATCTACTGCTGTTCTCCCAATGGAAGTCAGGCCCGGAAGACTCTATAGATACTTCTGGAAAGGCACCTTCTTGGAGAAGGGTTAGGCAATGCAAGGAAAAACAAGGCGAAAAGGATGTGTTACTCTCAGATTCCCTATGAAGACRATAAAAACATTGATCTTTATTCTGGAACCAGGTTGTTCCTAAGCCCCAGTACGGAGAAACGTATACAGTGGACAGAACTGGGCGTAGTGTTTCCCACATAGCGGTAGCATTTTTTAGGTGCCTGACCCTAAACTCAGTGTATTGAGTGGTGGCAGTGATGTGGAGCTGGGCTAGGACCTCTGCTGAAAACATGGGGGTGGCATCTGGCCTTCCGGTCGGGAGCAGGACATCCCAAGGAAAACGGTAGTGACAAATATATCTGTAATTAGGGGGGGACCCTACACAAACTGACTAATAACTCTGYGATACTAAGGGATCTTCTGTTGCTGTGAGAGAGGTCCCAAGAAAGGGATGAGAGGTTGCCATTGCATGTCCCAAGGGTCTGCTTCATACTGATGCTTCAGCATCAGCCAGAGAGACAACATTTGCTTCTGTCTCTTCCTCACTGGTATGATGCATGGTACCAGCTGTCTGAAGATCAAATTTCCAGCATGTGCAGTCAGAGGAAGAAAATCCTCCTGTACCAGAGGATRTTTCTCCATCTGCTGTCGTCATTTTCTCCACATGCTGCAATAACCACAGAATTGCTTTTGGCTCCTCTTGACTTAAAAGCTGTAGAAACTTGTGAAAGAATGACCAAAGCTCTCTGGATTCCCTCAGTTAATGGGCATTTTGCAAATGTTCGCAGTGAGCAAACTTGCCCTCTTCCTAAATAATAATTTTTTAAAGTCACCTAAGATAATAAATCTAATTTTTGCTCTTACTTCACTTTTGCTTTAAAGGATTATTTTTTCATTCAACCTTGCCCAAATACCTTCATGACTGTGACAGCCAGTGGAAGGATTGTGTTGATTTTTACAGGAAAAATGTATTCTTCAATGTAGTTACAACTTTGAACTTCATATGAGTAGGTGTTACTATTTAAACATGTTTTTATTAGCTGTGAGACTCTGAACTCATGTGAAGCAGGGAAACTTTCTCAGGTGAACTTCAAGCAGAGTGCTTTGCTCTTTTAAAGGAGCGTTTACAGAAGCTGCTCTAACAGTGATAGTTTACCATCCTCCCACTAGGTCTCATACTCCTACGAAAGATTATTAAAAGGCCCTTCCTTCAAACCCCCTTGCCACTTGTTGAATTCAATCCTAAACCTGTCTCTAAACAAGAGCTTGGGAAAGAAAAGAGTGAATCCGTAGCTGAGGAAGGCGACAGTCTTTTCCTTCGTGCCAGAGAGCACTTCAGCCTGACCAGATCAGCGGAACCGAGTCCTGAACTGGCAGCGCAGGCCGGTCCCGACTTCTRGGGCACGTGGCGTTTCGCAGGGGTGGCACGTCACGGAGGAGCTCTCTCCGATGGCTGCACAGGTGGCTCAGATCAGTGCGTTTTCCAGGGAAACGTTTTGCCACGTTGGCTTCGCTAGCTGCAGAGCCTGCTATGCTGGTAGAGTGGTGGCTGAACAAAGAGGTTCGAGCAGGACTTTCCCCCACCCAGCTCAACTCCGGTGAAAACAGTGACAAATATGCCTGTAATTGGACAGGGGAACCCATGTGCAGTAACAAGCAGTTCAGAACACGCTGCTCTTTTTGAGGAGAATTGCTGCGTTACATTGGTATGCTGGAACTAAAAGCAGTCATTAAGCACCTGCTGGCAGTTCCTTTGACTTGCTCAGACTCAGTCTAGGGATTGCACCAGAAGGTGTGACTGGAGCCTGCTTGGGCTCCTGAGAAGGGGGAAGAGGGCACTTTGCAGCTCTTTGTTGAGAAAATGAACCTCTAAAAGCATATGTTCACCACCCGCTCACCCGGTTCTCAGCAGAAGCTCAGAGCATGCTTGTGATCGGTTGCAAAGAGCCCTGACAGTACGCAGGAATCCCCTAYTTGTAGGTGTGTTAAACACCAACATGAACAAGAAATGTTCAGGAAAAACGAGAAATTTGTAACCTTCTTAAATGGATTAGAATCAAGTTATGTGGTCACATTTATCAGCTAGGTCAGTCTGCTTTTCCTAAAATCTGCGAGCCTCTCACTGAGCTGTGGGACGCTGTCAGTGTCTGTACCTACTTTTCACTTGTCAACAGTTGCTTCTGAAATGTCTCATATTCATGAAGATTTGTCGAATGCTTTGCAGCTGTTAACAGGACTGACTCTGTCGGGGTCTCGGGTGCCCTAACGAAACCTCTGCCCAAGCTGTTCGTTGTGTATTCGTTCTGTAACCCACTGCATGGAAGTGACCTTCTGTATAGCTGTGTTATCTACTGGTAGCGTTTGGGAACCAGGAGCTCTTATGTCTCCATACGGTGCATTTCATCGCAGTTGTCTCCCTTGGACTGTGTCCAGGATGCTCGCTCAGAATAGCTGGGGATTTCACACTATCCAAATTGTTCAATTCCTCTTCTCCCCAACCTGCTGCTAACCTTGAGGATGCAGCTCTCCACTCCTTAGGTGTCAGATTGGCTCCGTTCTGTATGCGTGAAAGGCAAAGACCTTTCCAGTAATGCCTGGGGTATTTTGTTCTCTCTCAGTGGATCTTGGGCAGTATCCTAATCATCTGTGATATTTTTAATGTTCCTTCTCTCCATATATTCCTTGGAGCTATTAAACAAAAGCCCAGGTTTCTTTGGTTGATTTTCTTCAAAAAAATGCTTATTACCATTATGCAGGACAATGATTTGAGGATGTTTCCTGCCTTTTACAATCCTTTTGCGCTAGTCCAGTTGTATTGGATACCTTTTCACGATGYCGTTCTGCAATCACTTTTCCGTACAACTCTCAGCATCTAGCTGATGCTCCTTGGAAGTCTCCTTATTTGCCAGTTCAGTAATGAGGACATTTTGTCTCTGTGCTTTGCACAGCCTCAGTTTCTTTCTTTCTTTCTTTTTTTTTTCCCCTGCTCTAAACTCCTATGCTGCTTTATACTGGTAGAGTAAAAAAGGAGCTAAGGATTGTTCTCCTACCGTGCTATATGGCTTTGGCAGCGAGTGCAAGCATGGCTAAGCTGCATGTTTGGACCAAGGACCCACAGTTTCCAAAGTGTGAGAGCTTGGCTGTGTGGAGGGTGTCTGCGCCCGGAGCAGGAAGCACTGGGGCAGTACGGCTCCAGCTGTGAGCTGGTGAGCATCTTCCCATCTCTCTTTCACACCTTTTCATGTCTCCTCTTCTTTACTCTTTTCTGCCTTCCATGCACCTCCTTCCATTCTGTATTTCTTGCCTCCAGCCTCTACAAACGTCGCAAGTAAGAGGCAGGTGACTGTATCCCTTTGCAGCCCTTTTTCCTGTTCGTGTGTTAGTCACAAGTGATTGCCACGCAGTGTACAAGTTCTGAGGCCAGCCTTAAAGTAGTTAGTAATGATCCTAGTCTAGCTACGGTGACATAAAGAATAGTGTAGCTATAATCTGCTCCTGTTTTAAAACAGATTTGTCCATTCTTTCTTGACTGTTGCATAGACCTTCTCTCTGAGGGCTGACTGCACCTGTGTCAAGCCTAAGATGATGTGCTTCGAGCACTTACACTTACTCAGGGCTGTCAGGAAATCCTAGCTGTAGTAAGCCCTGCAGTAACTGAACAGAAGTGTTTGCCCCTCCACCCAGCTTGAAAAGCTGAATGTTCTTCCTCTGGCTGCCAGGCACGTTAAGAGGTTTCAGCGGGGACTGTAGCGATGCCAAGCCTGGGGGTTCAGCCGTGTCGTCCCTGTCCAGAGCACGGCTGTGGCTGGAAGGATTAAATCACAGCTTTCCATTTCTCCCTACCTCCACTCTCCGTTTTGAAAAGGGTCTAGGAGATATCCAGGCTAGTGAATCAGTAGGCGAATACCTTTTAAAATCACAAATAGGCAGCAGCCTGGGGGCACAAACCACTGTGCAGTAGAGGGTYGTCTGCAGTCAGCTACCAGGGTCGGCCGTGTGTCCGGAGCGTTCGTTCGGGCATGGCTTTGCGTGGGAAAGCCTAACCTCTAATTCTCCCGTCCAGGATTAGAGGTTTGCATCAGCTGACCTAGGAAAAGGGGGGGAAAGGTCTAACGCTGCCTGTCCTAGGACTTTGGTCAGTCTGCTGACTCAGGCCTCCAAGGGGCTAAATGSGCAACGCGCACAGACAGATGCAAGCTGAAAACATTCAGAGGAACCCCCAATGAAATTATACCGAATCCTACTGCCGAAAGGGCATCGGCTTTCGCTGTTGCACCCGTTCTCYTGGGGGCCAGGACTAGCTCTGTGACACTGCTCAGTTACGTGATGCAACTCCCACTGCTTTTTGGAAATCATGGGAAAGAAGCGGGCTCGCAGGGTYGTTTTTCAGCGAGGGGAAGGGAGCTGCCTGCTGGTGCCATGTTGCTGGCAGCACTGGTCTCTGAGCAGAGTCTCGCTGCTGCGGGCCAGGCCTGCTGCCACGCTGCTGGAAAGGCTCCTTACTGGTGTGCGTGCCTAAAGATCTCTGATCATCTCTGATGATATGAACCTCTGCTTTTGAACCCATGAGCTCAGGGCTGAGTGCTTGCGGCTGCCTCGTGGATCAGGGCCTCCGTCCCTCTGCTTCGGCCTCCGCATATAGCGCTCCCTTCCAGCTCCCCAAGGTACCCAGTAGAGCAGYGTTTTTGCTCGCGCTAGGTCTGAGTCCGAGCACCAGCGCCAGGCTTACAGCCTGTGCTCGTTGGGGAAGGGGCTGTGCTTCAGGAGGTGCGGAGAGCAGCTCTGTCTGCAGACACATGGGTCTGCTTTACCCTGCGTGCCGGGGTCTGCACTGGCCTGGACAAGCCCCCCGTTCGCCTGGGTTTCCCAGTGCAGCTGGCCAACCGGTGCTTGTGCACAGGAGCAGAACCGCAAGGAGAGGCTGGCAGGAGCAGGGCAGGGGACCTGCGCTGTTCCTCCCTGCTTCGAGGTTGC
>NW_028186508.1:435172-438793 GCF_003343005.1 Rhea americana | reverse complement strand
GTAAGCAGCTGGAGAGGCTGGCAGGAGCAGGGCAGGGGACCTGCGCTGTTCCTCCCTGCTTCGAGGTTGCCGTAAGCAGCTCTCCCTGCAGAACGGGGTTGCCCCCAGGAGGTTCCCCTTGGAGAGCCTGCTGGCTACACTCAGCTGCTGCATCTGTGTGTGCGTGCAGGCTTGCGTGTCTCTGTACGAGCATGCGTCCTGGGGCATCTCGAGGYGTGCGGCTCTAACCGTCTCCTCTCCTCCCTCCACCCTTTCCCACCGCAGAGACTTAACTCGCTGCGACTCAGATTCTTCCATCCCGCACATGAGCGACCACCAGCGTATCCCCAGCTCCGCTCCCAAGCTGCTGGCTGCCAGGCCCAACCTGCTGACCAGGTCCATCGAGGAGGCTGCCTCCGGCCACCCTGCCATCTGCGCAGCAACCTCCAACGGCGGCAGCAGGCACATGGAAGCCTCCTCCCTGGGGGCTTTGCCGGAGCGGCTGTCCGAGAGCCCCATGGTGATGAAGAAGATGATGATGGTGAACCACGGCATGGAGAAGTCCTCCAGCCTCGGGGAGATCAGCCACCCGACAGTCGGCAAGCACAGCCACTCGGATTCCTCCCGCTCGCACAGCCCCAGCTCTACCGACCCCGACACCCCCTCCCCCATCTCTGACTCCCGGCCCAACAGCGTCAAGAACACGCGCATCCCGCAGCTGGCTGCCAAGAAGAACCCGGGGGACGAGGACAGCAACTTGACAGGTGATGAGGTTGACCTCGGCCAGAGCAAGAAAAAGTTCCCCCTAAAGATCTTCAAGAAGCCCAAGAAATAGAAAGATGAGGGAGGAAGAGGAAACCCAACCATGAACCCAACCCACTGGGAATGGGGAGGGGCGGCTTAGAGCAAAGGGAAAGCACTGTACCCACTCTTCCCAGACCCTGCAGGCTCGGGTGCTTGCAAACACCCACTTCCCTCCCCTAGGAACCCTCTGTCTCCGAGTCACATCATGCAACACCTGCAGCGGGAGGAGCTATTTAAACTTATTTATTTCCTGATTTCCGAGAAAAAGAAAACAACCGCTCCCTCCCAAAGAAATCAACCACCTTTTCTCCCCCTTCCTATTTCAGTAGTCCCTAGCTTTGCTGTGCATGGCTTCCAGTTACTCCTGCCTCTGCTCAGCCACACGGCATTTGGGTTTGGTTTCAATGTGGTTTTATTTTTTTTATTATTTTGGTTCTTCTGCCTCTTCCAACTTTTGCACATGCTGTATGGGAAGTCAGGGTGGTGGGAACTTGCTGTGACACGCACCAGTTGCACCTTCTACCGGTCGTCCGCTGCCCTGTTGCTCTGGAGCAAGCGGAACCGGGCAGTCTGCTCCGCAGCAGCAGCCCAGGGAGGAGGGAGGATGCTCCTCGCTCTGCTCTCAGAGGTGATTGAGGTGTGAGCATTTGGGCAAGTAGCCTTATTCACGTCACAGCAGTTCTCATTTTTATGAGTCACTTTTCTACACCTTGGCCTCAAAACTATGATAGTTGGGAGGGAGAAAACCTTGTTTGCATGCTCTTGATAAGCAAGAGCAAGTAAAATACCCTCTTGAGGTGGGGCTCTGCCCTTGCTGGTACTTGTGCGTCCAGGAGCTCTGGCCCGAGTACGCTGTTCTGGTTTTCCCACTTGCACAGGGGAGAGCGGCAGCCTGCTGGGTTTTCTCAAGCAGGGCCTCCCTGGACAGTGTTACCCGGCTGCTCTGCCCGGCTGGGCACCGCTCTGCCCCGGGTCCTCCTCCGGCCGGGAGCGTGAACAGCACAAAAGGTAACTGCAAAACGCAGGGGGCAGGTAGATGCTCCGCGGCCGAGGACCCGGCCTGGCAGCCCCCGGCCGCCCCCGGGAACCTCCGTGGAGCGGCCGGGGCACAAGCGGGCTCGGAGCTGGACCCCGATGTTCCCGGGGGCTGAGCTCGGAGCGGCGGGGAGGGCTGCAGGGCGCAGACCGGCTCCCAGAGTCGCTTCTGCCGTCCCTCCGCGTGCCCCACCTGCCGGGCGGGGAGGAGGGGGCCACGGCCGAGCCGAGGGGGCTTCCCGGCAGGGCTCTGCTCGGCCGGGAACCCGCAGGCTCAGGAGCGCGTCCTGCCCGCGGCGGAGCGCCTTCAGCCGGCCGCCTGGCTGTGCTCGGCGCTGCGGGAGGGCTCTTGCGGCCCCGGGGAGGATTTCTCTGCCCCGAGGCTGGCGGAGCACCGCGCTGCGCTGGCCCCGGGGCCGCCAGGCCGCTGCCCGGCACCCTGCCTCGCGCTCCTGGGCCGCGCCGGCCGGCGCTCTCCCGCCGTGCCCACCCCGCTCGGGCTCGGCGCTTTCCTCCCCGTTCTCGGAGGCGGGCGGGGGGTTCCCTGCTGGCTGCGGCCGGGCGCCCGCGCGGGAGGGCGCAGGGCGNGGCGCTTTCCTCCCCGTTCTCGGAGGCGGGCGGGGGGTTCCCTGCTGGCTGCGGCCGGGCGCCGAGAGCCCGCGCACGGGGCCTTGCCCGACGCCGGAGCAGCGCGCACTACGTTGCCCGTGCAGGAGGGGCTGGCGGGGGACGCGGCAGCGGTTACAGGGGTAGGTGGGCAACCACGCTGCTGCTTGGAGATGAGCGAAATTTCCTCTAAACGACTAAGTGCCTGCATTTCCCCGGGGCGCGGGGAGGGCGACGGGGCGGCGGCCGCTGCCGGTGCTGCTCGGGGCCGGCGTGCGGCGGCGGGGGCTGCCCCCCGCTTCGGGCGCCGTGGGGCCGGGGGAGCCGGCTGCGCTGCTCGGGGCAGCAGCGAGCTGCCGCGGCGCCAGGAGAAGGGCTGGGAGGTCCCTGCAACGGCAACGGTTGACGCATCTGCCAACTCTCGTTTTTTTTTTTTTTTTTTGGTCATTTCATAAAACTTTTAAAATCCAATAAAGCATGTAGTATATTTTAAGAGCCGGCGCCTGCTGTTCTCTTCGCTCCCGGTGCGCGCAGAGGCCGGGGCCGCGGGGGGCGAGGGGCCCCCCCGGGACCGGGACGGCTGCTCGCCACCGGCGCCGGGGAGCCCGTCGGAAACTTCCTGATGCTCGTAAAACATCTGCAGGCAGGAGCGTTCGCACCCGCGCTGCGCTCCGAGACCGGCATCCTCCGAGCAGCCCCAAACCCCCTCCGGCGGCCACGGGGAGGCCCCTGGCGACGCCGGGACGGGCGCTGCCCCCCTCCAAACGCACCCAGAGCCGGCAGAACCGGCCCCCTCGGAGGCGAAGGCAGGGCCGGGGCCGGAGCGGGGGGACGGGACGGGACGGGGCGGGACGGGAGCTCTTGTCCCCTCGACGCTTGCTTCGGGCGGCGCCGGGCCCCGCGGGCCCCGCTCAGCCCCACGGTGAAGAGGCTCACGCCCTCCCCGGCGGGCCGGCCGCGGGACCGGCCGCTCGTTAGCCCGGGCGCTCGGTAGCGCAGCTCGGGCCGAGCGAGCTGCCGCCTCCCCTGCTGCAGGGGCGACCAGCAGCCGGCGCCGGCAGGGAAAACCGCCGGGCGCGGGGCCGGGGAGAGGAGCGCGGCCGGGCCCACGGGCGGAGCGCCGAGAAACACTCGGGGGCAGCGAGCCGAGCCGCGCGGAAGGCCGCGCTCGGGGCAGGCCGTCGCGTCGGCGAGCGG
>NW_028186508.1:395237-433699 GCF_003343005.1 Rhea americana | reverse complement strand
GGGTGGAAGCTTGCAGACCCTGCTCTACACTGGGGGGATCGGCTCTTGGCACTGGGAGCAGACGGGATTTTTCTTTTGCACTGGGGACTCCCGGGACAGGAGCCTGCTTTGGGAGACGCCCTCCTGTCCATGTGGCTTTGGGGTTGGTCCCTGTGCTGTTAATTAAGGACTTCCCCCCCCCCCAGCACCCCTCTGGGTACCGGCTGTGCGGCCTCTTGGCCCGCAGGGGGACCCCGAATGGCGTCAGAGCCTTAGGACTGCTCGTCCTTCCSCTGCGTGTTTTATGAGCTCCTGGGTCTGGTTCCCCTCTTCCAAGGCAGTGCTGTGCCCTTGGGCACAAGCCCCGACCTTGGTTTACAGGATGGTGAGTTTTACTTGCAATACGGTCCTTTTTCGGCCTCCCCGAGGGGACACTGGTCTGTGAGCTGGCTCCCCGTGCGCGAGTGGAGGGCCRCAGGTGGAACACTGAGCCTCAGGAGGGGTCTCCCGCTTCAGGCTGAGGGCGGGCAGAGGTGGCCTGAGCTGGACTTCCCATCCCTGCAGTGGTTGCCCTGAGAAATGGGGTCATTCCATTTCTGCACACGTAGAGTCTTGTGAGGTGGAAATTTCTTGGTCCTGTCGCGGGTCCTCACACCCTGCTTAAAGAGTAGGAGCTCTTGTGTTCATAACTTCTTCCCCAACAGATGGACGCCAAGAACGTGTCATGTTTGACAAGATCACATCACGCATCCAGAAGCTATGCTATGGGCTCAATGCTGACTTTGTTGATCCGGTGAGTGAGTCTATCCTCTCTCCTGCTRTCCTGCTCTCTGCCTCTTGTGGTGGTTTTTGCTAAAAGCCAATAGTTTTGAGCAGGTGCTTTGTAGGGGTTTTTCCTTCCTTTCAGCAAAGGAAAAGCCAAGCATGGCAGTCTGTGAGGGAACTGTTGGCAAATATATCGACTACTCAAATTTTTCATAACATGTTTCTTCTACTTGCTTGTGTTTTGTTTTTTTTTCACTTCACAAGTACAAAGTCTGAGACTAGGTTTAGGGGAAGCGATTGCCCTTCTTGCACTTAGAGTTGTTTTTTGCTCTAACTCGTGTGTTTTGGTTGATTGCTTTCTGTTTCAATTAACAAATCTGAACAATGCTGTACAGAAAATAATTCTTACTCCTCTTTTAATAAAATAGAAAGGTGCCCTTTATCTTTTGACAGAACTCCCCTGCCATTACAATATCCCTCCTTTGCTTTTCTGAGCTGTGTGTGATTTGGGGTGTTTATTGCTCCCACCTCTACAAGCTTCTCCTTCCACAGCCTGTGTGGAGACTAGCAKCCTCACGGATCCATTGAAGTCTGTGAGACTTCTATGCAGATATGCAAAGCCAGTCTGTTCATTTGTTACTTACCAGCTTAGACTCTTCACATCTCCAAGATCTTATGATCTATTTTCTTATCTTTAATTGCATCTGTAAAATATCTGACATTCATTCTGTGCCAAAAGTAACACTCGTCAGCTATAGATAGTAGAGAGCAGAAGGAAGTGTGGTAGTGACTTTTCATTGTGGGGATGCTGAAACAGAAAGTATGTTGACTTGATCTCAGTGACACAGGGAGTTGCTGATGGGGACAGAAATAAAGTTCATAAGGCTCCCTGATTCTTGGTATCCCCATCTTAATAATGAAGCAAATTTTATGTGAATCAAGGAATTTATATATATTCTGCAGGAGTGTGTGGGATAATTTACATGAGAGGGAATTTCTTCCCTGTGGGAATGACGGGGCACTGGACTAGGTTGCCCAGGGAGGTTGTGGAGTCTCCTTCTCTGGAGATCTTCAAGGCCCGCCTGGATGCAACCCTGTCTACCATGCTCTAGGTGACCCTGGTTGAGCAGGGAGGTTGGACTAGATGATCTCTGGAGGTCCTTTCCAACCTTACTGATTCTATGATTTCTTCCTGGACTTATTCCAAGTCTCATCAGGCTTTTAAAGCTCCAAATGCAGCTTGACTTTATAAAACTTCCAAGCAAATACAGTTTTAATGTGACTTTCCCACATACTTTGCTGCTACTTTATTCTAGCTTTTAGGAAACTGTCTGTCTGCAGAGAGAAAGTTCTTGGTGGTTGTTCTATTTTCTTTGCTGTTTCCCTGCTCTCTCTCTCAGGCCCCAATATCATTTGATTTCAAAATTTCAGGAGAAAGTACTTTATCAAGAGGGTTTTGTATTTTAAGTTGTTTTCTGTTCAAATAGAATGAAAAGTACTGCTTATAGTGAAGCATGTCTTGTATCTTTTAAATTGTTAAAACACCATGTGTACATAGATACACCATGACAGCATATGTCATATGTACATATACATATATATAAAATATATACATATATATATAAATATATACATATATATATATATAAAATATATACATATATATCTGTTTTATTTGTGTGTGTATACACACACACGTATATATACACATATATATATGTACACACATGTGTGTATATATRTATATATAAAATATTTAAGCAAGAGATAGCTAATCTGCAGAATTTTGCTTTTTCAGGCCCAGATCACCATGAAAGTGATTCAAGGGCTATACAGTGGTGTCACGACAGTGGAACTGGATACTTTGGCTGCTGAAACGGCTGCAACTCTGACTACCAAACACCCTGACTATGCTATCCTGGCAGCAAGGATTGCAGTGTCCAATCTGCACAAAGAAACTAAGAAAGTATTCAGTGGTAAGTCTGTCTGGGARCACTTGGACAGCAGTTAGTCAGAAAGGGAGTAGGAGTTTTGAAGGATATAAATATGTAAACCTCTTTATTAGCAGAAATTAAGTACCTAGGCCAACTAAAATGCCATGGAAATGAAAAACATCAGTTTTATACATGTCTCCAGGAAAGTCAAGTTACCTGTTTTGTGAAAATATCTCTATAAAAGAGAAGAATGTTATTGATTAAAATTAGGATCTACCCACTTTTCATGCTTTCAAAAAGAAAACTTCTTTAAACTTGTGAAAAGAGAATCAATTTGAAAAGCTTATCGCTTCTAAAGTGGAGTTACCTGCTGAACTTTATATTGGCTAGACAGAAATTCTCTAGCTGTGACTGGATCATGAATTTTATTAGAAAAATCTCTAAGCAAAGTGCCTTTTTAAGGTCAATAGAAAATAATAATACTGAGCAGAGAGAAAAGAAGTTGGGGAGTGTTATGAAGGTGAGGGGTTATATGCATATAGAGTTGGAGGGGGTTATTTTGGAGGAGTAGTCCTGTGTTAAATCCTTGAAAATTAATGACAAAATATGTATACATGTGTCTGGGTGATTTACTTTGTCTCTCTTTTTTAAATATGTTTCTGTTGTAGATGTGATGGATGATCTCTACAACTATGTAAACCCTCACAATGGGAAGCACTCACCAATGATCTCCAAAGAAACACTAGAGATAGTTTTGGCCAACAAAGATGTATGTAACATTTCTCCAGTTCTAAAGTTCTGAAGATTCAGTGAACTAGTAGAGACAATTTTTCTTATTTCCAAGTAAACAATGTCTGCTTTAGTCAAAAAAAAAAAAACACACAATACAGAAACCAGTGGAGATAACTGCTCTGTTTTGAAGAGTAAAAGAGAAGGGTTTGGGATTTCCTTCGTTTAAGGATATTCCTGTAGCAAGGTCTGTTTTCTTAGATGTCCTCATTGTCATGATCCGTGCAACTAATTAATTTTGAAAAAAATGCCTTTTGATGTAGCAACCTCTTCTATGTGCACAGAAGGGGGGAGATGAGGTTTGGTGTCTGATTTCAAGTTGTTCCAGTTCTGTGTTCTTATCAACAAGGCACACTCACATTTTGGTTCTGTCTTCTGTTCCTTAGTATCTAGTTAGAGACTTCAGTAAAATGTAGCCAATGATTGTGCATTGTACTTAAAAAATTTTTTAAAACCGTGCGTTTGTTGTTTGGGACTAAGTGCTCTTCCATGCTTTATTCCTTCCTGTCTGGTATCTATTTCACCAGATTTGCGAGGCCAGAAAAACTGAACAATGAAATCATTGTTTTATTGAAAATATGAGCCATGAATAATCTGAGTTTAAATATAAATCTTTCTCCATATTATTTCCTTTCAGCGCCTGAATTCTGCCATTATCTATGACAGAGACTTCTCCTACAACTATTTTGGTTTTAAGGTAAAAAACCCCCATTTCTTATGGTATGAATACTGCTGTTTTGATGATGTTTTGGAGTTGAGTCTTTTAGGGGGATGGAAACCCTTGTAGAACCGTCAAGATTTGTCAAGGAGAGCACTGGGGTAGATGGGACATTAGTGGAATTGTTAAAAGAAGGAGTACCTGTGTAAAGCAGTTGTCAAGGTGCATGAATCATGTACTTTCATCTTGGCTTTGCTGTACATCTTGATGTGTCTTTTTTTCCTGTTTGCTTGTTTGTTGTTCTGTCAGCCTTAAAAGTTTTGAGAACTCCTGAGTGTCGACAGAAGTGGTGGGCTATATTGGCGTGGTGAAACCAAGTGATCCCATGTGATCTCTATCAGGCAGACTTGAACCTGCCTTGGGGCACAGAGAGGGATGGAATGACCTTACAGAAGTCTTTCTAGCTCTGTTTCTGTAACTCCATGCAGAGGGCAAGGCCCAAAAGGATCTCTGTGCAGCTAGTGCAGCACAGACCTGTATGCTTAGTTTTCTCCTCTGCTGCTGTCATGCATGGGTAACCCACAGTTMAGTTAAATTTAGTTAGCGACTGGGAATAGAAGTGCATGGTATAAACTGACACTACTGAAGGAAAGTACAAGGTGAGATGATGTGTGGCAGGGGAGGAACACCAGAAGTCCTTTGATCATCAAAACCCAGAGCTTCCGTCTGGAATGACTCCAAAGTCATTATGTCAAGTGGGGTGTCTCTTTGTCAGAAGGAAAATAGCTATTGAGATAACATGGAAGCTAACTATCTGATGGGATTACAGACAATTCCTTTGCAAGGGGCTGCAACTGTTTTGCCCCCTTTGCTGGTGTAATATTTTAGCTGTTGAGTTCTAATATTTTTGCAGGAAACAGTAGTGAATGCTGTTGGAAGTTGCCTAGCTCATGCTATCAGGGAAAGAATCTAATAATCCAGCAAGGGGATTTTCGTTTCTCCCCATTGTTTTGTGTAACAGTTGCTCTCAATGTGTCATCCCACACATTTGTGTAGTCTTCCATGCTGCTGGAACGATCTCCCCCACAAGCAGTCCAGTCTACTATGCTTCCACCATCTGCTCTTCCTGGTCCTCTCTTAACACACTGTTTCGCTGCTGAGTCGTTTCACGGCATCACTCAGTGGGCTCTCTGAAGGGTTAGGCAGAGAGTGTTCAGCTTTTCCATAGGACTGGCTACTTCAGATGCATTTTTGGCCTTACTGACTAATGAACTAGTGATTTTTGCTTAGAACTGTGCAGGGGGGACTCTTCTGTCAACAAGCATGTGATATGGTGCCTTCTGGTTTGGGGGAAGTTGTAGTGAGGGGAAAAAATAGAGAGTGTAAAGAGCAGAACAGCTGCTGAAACAGCATAAGCGAGGATGGAAAGAAGAAGGTATCTTGAAGGAGTGTTATGTGCGTGCGCAAATATGTGCAGTTTCTGACATCTCCTGTATTTACCACTGTTAGTAACTCTCTTGACCACTTCTGCTTTGGTCCATGCCAACTCCTTTTTAATTCCTCCTTTTGCTTTGTTGTTAATTTATTAGGCACAAGCTGAAAAGATATCTATTTTAATTGTAGAATTACCATATTTGTCATTTTGTGTTAAACACTCAGCATAGCAGGACTGTGATATAGGTTACTCAAAAAGCATTATAGCATGATTGATAATACTGTTAAGGAGGGGTGGAGTTCTGGAGAACAAGYGCTCTCTTGTCTTCCAGCTTTAATTCACTATGGGGTGAAAGCTAGTCTTGACCTTCTCACTCCTTCACTACCAAACCATACTGCAAAGCATGGAGTTCTCAGCGTTAGWGTCTTGCAGCCGCCTTCTGGTTTTAGTAATTAGTCACCTAATATGCTATGCCATTAACAAGACCAAGGAGTGGAGTGCAGGCTTGGCRCCTCTGTTGAAGCCTGGGATAAGGAGCAGGAAGATGCTTGTATTTTTTTTGTAATRAGATTTTTTTGAACTGAAATCTGAATGACTATTAAAATGCACTTTCTGTTTTTAAAGACTCTAGAGCGCTCCTACTTGCTGAAAATCAACTCAAAAGGTAAGAACTGTCTATATCAATTTAATGTACTGTTTAAAAGTCAAGGCCTTGGCTCAGAGCAGGGGATGAGGGGGCAGATAGGCTACCTCATAGCCTTCAGGAAGGCATTCTAGCGAAGTATTGGCTACTATTTTGAAAAACAGCAACCAAGCAACATGTTTGAAATAGATTTTCTCTGGGCGTATACAAATCTCTTCTTACCTACTAATCTAGCATTTTTTTGTGGCTGTAATGTGCGTGCATGAAGAAACAGCTGGTCACTAAGAGCAGCAGAGTGACAAGTTTACATGGGTGTGCCAAATAATGGCAGCATGAAGTAGGCAACTATACTTCACCTGTCTATTGCAAGGACCCTAGTGGTTTGAAAGCTGCCTGTTACCTAGGATGTAGAAGGTACAAGCTGATAACTTGTTCCATAGTGCTAGGCACTTTTTAATAAGTTTGAAATGCCTAGGACACTGGAACAGTGAGAGGTTAATTATAGTTCAGTAAACCTAGATGCTAGTGTTTATATGCGGGATTGGATTTTAACTTTTAATACAATGTGTGGTTTGTTTGTTTGTTTGTTTTGTTCTCCCCCCCCCTTGTGAACAGTCAGGGATTGGAACAGGTTGCCCCTGAGAACAGGCAGGCATTGGAACAGGTTGCCTGAAAGGTTATGCAGTCCTCATTATTGGAGGTTTTCAAGATCTGACTGAATAAAGCCCTGAGCAACCCGGTCTGATTCGCTTAGCTGACCATTTTTTGAGCAGGAAATTGGACTAGAAACTTCTCAAGGTTCCTTCCAACCTGAGTTACTTCGTAATTCAGTGAAAACAATGGCTCTAACGTGGCCCATTAAATGCTGCTTGTAGCTTATTGCTTCACCTCTGGCTCTCTGAACTAATTGTAAATGTCACACTGCTATTCTTCTCCCCCACCCCTCCTGTTTTTCATGTCTAGTTGCTGAACGTCCCCAACATATGTTGATGAGGGTATCGGTGGGAATCCACAAAAATGACATTGATGCTGCAATTGAAACTTACAACCTTCTGTCTGAAAGGTGGTTTACCCACGCTTCACCCACGCTGTTCAATGCAGGCACCAACCGGCCTCAGCTCTCCAGGTACCTTTGGCTTTCCAGTTTGCCTAATGCATAATTGGACGAACATTAAGTTTTGGAGATTGAGTCTTTTCAAATGAAATCTCTGTCACAGCTGCATTTTTGTGATTCTATTGTATAAGTTTTAAGAACTACTTGCTGTTAAATTAATATCTAATATGTCTTTGGGGGGAAAACAAGGCATCTTTAAGCTTCTAAAACTAACGGAAATGTTTGCACTCTTTACTTTTATTTGCAAGTAACTTAAAGTTCTGCAGGTTACAAAATGAAGCCTGGTTAATTGTTTTCTAAAATATGCCATAAGTAGCAAGCATAAGTGATTTGAAGTAGATTTGATTTTGAAAATGCTTTGCTTTCATAACAAGGTCTCATTAATACAATTAGGTTTGTGATGTTCTCCAATACTATTCTTTATTCCACTTTGCAAACTATGTTCTTTGTTTTATTTATTTGCTTTGTATAGCATATTAAAGATTCAGTATCTACCCTTGTTTTTCTGCAGCCCTGGTCAAACATTTTGATTTATGTTTAAATCTTTATATGCTAAAGCTATTTGTTTCCATTAGTTGTTTCCTGCTATGCATGAAAGATGACAGCATTGAGGGAATCTATGACACTCTCAAGCAGTGTGCACTGATCTCAAAATCTGCTGGTGGCATTGGTCTTGCTGTGAGCTGTATCCGAGCCACTGGCAGCTATATTGCTGGGGTAAGTGTGCAGATGGTGTACCCAGCAGAGGGTAACCTTCTAGTTTTGGTAAATATCTGTTCTGCAGTTGCCAAATCAGTGCTACTTCTATCAAGTAAGTTTAGCACTGAAGTTAGTCTAGCTCAATAATTCATCCCTTTTCAGTATGACTAAGATGAAAAGGCGGTTTTTCCTTAGTATTTTGGTTTCCTAATGGATGTCCTTTGAAAAAGAGGATCAGATCATCAGATCTCACTCCCTTGCTTGATCAGACAGTTCTAGCTTCTTTACAGATTAGCAGCCTAGGAGTGTGCTTATAGGCTCATGAATTAGCTGTTTTTATAYGTCTAACTACTTAAGATGATTGTGYTTGTTGTTGTTGTGTTTTGGGTGTTTTTTAAGTCACAGCGTATGAAACCTCTGTAAATGTCCTGATTAAATAAACTGATTGGGGTGGTCAACTGCTAGCTTTCAGCATGGGAATTATGCTGACAGACAAAAGGCATATGGAAAATGCAGGCCCATCTCTTCAGGCAGTTGTTTTTCAGTACTGTTTTTTTTTTCCCTGTGCCTTTGCAGACAAATGGMAATTCCAATGGACTTGTTCCAATGCTAAGAGTCTACAACAACACTGCCCGCTATGTGGACCAAGGTGGTAACAAGGTACCCACTTTCCATAAAAGTAGGATAGAARTGGGGTGGTGAGTGGAACCTCTGAGCAGTGGAAGGGATTCTTTCACTGTTGTGGAAAACTGACCCTGCAGCACCAGTGAGCAGGTGGAGTGGTTGTAGGTAGCATATAATCAAAACAGAACTTTTTRACCTCTTGTTGTTGATATTCTGGTGTTCCCCTTTCACTATGAATTTTATCATGCAGTTGTATCTTTTGGTTTATGTCTGCTGTAGAATACAGATGTGTAAGGTCAACCTCTTGTATCAGTCACTCCTTGAGTATGCTACATTGAATTAAGATGTAAGACTAAAAGGTTTCTTGATAAGTATCCTTTGTACTCAAACAGYATAAAATCAAAGATTCATGAAGCTCCTGTTGACATAGAGGAAATGGATTTTTGATGCTTTCTTTTTTCTTTAACTAAGAATTTGAAGTTAGCAGCATGGCAAAGCTCAGTTCCAATAAGTGAGAGCAACAGTAACACAACACTCTGAAATTGCCTTTACATGACCATAAAATTAGGTCCTGGATAGTTTAGGATACTATGTGCACTCAGCAGTAGTGTGGGAGGTGTATTTTTTGAGAGCACTTTGTTCTGATCCTGACTGTATTTCAGAGACCTGGGGCCTTTGCCATCTACCTCGAGCCATGGCATTTGGACATTTTTGAATTCCTTGATTTAAAGAAGAATACTGGGAAAGAAGAGCAGCGAGCCAGAGACCTTTTCTTTGCCCTCTGGATCCCTGATCTCTTCATGAAGCGAGTTGAAACCAACCAGGTAAGAAGCTTGATTGGTGCAGGTTAGGTCTGTTAATGGAGAAATAGCTGATCAGCCCAGGGATGGAATTCAGGAAGTGTTACAGAGCTCTCTTCCTAGCAGCAAAAGAACTTGCTAAAAGAGCTGCAGTGCCCAGATTGAGAGCTGGGATGTGCAAGTAGAGAATAGAGCTGGAGAACTCTGGTAGGATACTTTGCTTCAGTGCTTAATTTTACAGCCCATGACTTAGTACCAATACTGTTACGCTAAATTTTTACTCTGGAGTTTCTGTAAAGCATCAGACTCCTCTCAGTAAATTGACCTTCATATGGCTGATTGTATATGCTTTAATAGAGGTTGTATCRTGGATTGGTCATTTGGGGACTAAAAATTCAGTTTGAGCACAAATATTCATAATTGTTTTTAGACAAATTTGACTAGCCTGAGACRTAACCTTCCCTTAGTCTGCTCACAGAGTTATTTTCTAGTTTTTCAGACAAGAAGCATAATGCATTTTCATATATATACTAGGATGTGCTCATGTTGGCAATGCATGTTTAACTGATACATTCTGCTGATGAAGTTGAAAGCTGTTAACAATAGAGTGTTTAAAACTTTTTCTGAYGGATACTTTCACTTTCTTACAGGATTGGTCCTTAATGTGTCCAAATGAGTGTCCTGGTCTAGATGAGGTTTGGGGAGAGGAATTTGAGAAACTGTATGAGAGGTAGGTGAAGTGGACAGACTTTTAAGTAGTGGTCATCCATTCATGGAACTGTCCTTGTTATGGTGTCTAGGAGGCAAAGCACAGGTGTGTGGTATTGGCTCACAACTAGTCACCAAGTTCCATTATCAGTCATGAAAGGATAAAGACAGGGAATGTCTAATTACTGTTTGCTTCAAATTTTGAGCTGCTCAAAATAGGATTACATACAAATGGTGATTTAACTTGTTAAAGGGAGACTCTGAAGGGATTTATGCTTAAAGTGGTAGGTGACTTTGTTTTGAACTAGTTGTGCAGAATGTTGTAGTGAGAGCCCAGTGAAAGCTTTCTAYTTACTTTAAGCAAGGATAATCTTGGTACCTTGCTTCTAGGCTATCTTGGCTGATTCAGAACTCTCATAGATCAGAAGCAAATGGGCTCCTGCCTTCCTGGGAACCTTGTGTTGTGTTCATCGTGACTATCTTCCAYTGTTATTTTTGGAAAGGCTGGCCATTAATAAGCAACATGTGCCTTGTTGCAGTTATGAGAAGCAAGGCCGTGTCCGCAGAGTGGTGAAGGCTCAGCAACTCTGGTATGCCATCATCGAATCTCAGACAGAGACTGGCACCCCTTACATGCTTTACAAAGACTCCTGCAACCGGAAGAGCAATCAGCAGAACTTGGGCACCATCAAATGCAGCAACCTCTGCACAGAAATAGTGGAGTATACAAGCAAAGATGAGGTAAGTGGAACTTGGGGCATTTAGGAAAGCTGTGTTGAGTCTGTCACAGCTTTCTAGGATATCTCTGCCCTTTAGCTGCAGAAGGGAAAAGATAGCTGAAAACTTTCTGAGGATGTTTTGATTTGAGTATTTACAGCTGTTCCACTGAGTCTGCATATATGGATTTCCCCTTTCCTCCCAACTCCTGTAGGAGATTTGCTATAAACAGAGATATTCATCAAATCCCCAGCAGCTTGATGGAGAGGTGAGCTTGGCAGAGAAGTAAGCTGCTTGGCTTGCTGGTAGCTGATGTAAGCACCTCTTAAGCTAATGCCTTAGTAAAACCCATGCCTCTTTTACTCTCAGACTTGCATTTCAATAAGTTTCCCTCAAGTTTCCTAYGTACTTCCCTAACATAGATTATCTACAAAATAATCCATGTTTGTACTGCAGTGTCACTGACAAAGGTGAAACAAGGACATAGAATGAATTAGTGTTARTACAGCATGGGGAATTTCTTGTACAGCAATTCTCCTGAGCGTTGAAACAGTCAGTTTCTACTCTATCAGTTGCCAGTGGTTCATTTGGCACAGTCATAAAATTCTGAGTAGTCCAGAAGAGACAGAGTGCCATTGTGCCTGCCTGGACTGCACAAGAAATCTTGGCTGGCCTGTTTTGTTTCTCCTGGGGTTGGAAATAATGATAATGTTAAAAAAAWATATATTAAGAAAAGACCCTAACGTAGTTTCAAGTGTAGAGGTGAAAATTCCTGCCAGAGGTCCCTTCAAACATAAAATGAACTRTGGTTCTATGTGATTCTGCTAACCTCATACTGAAATCAGTATGCTAATTCTGGCAACACAAGAGATGATTAAGTTCAGTTTCTGGAAGGACTATTTATAGGTAGCAGGACTGACCAAACCAGGGAACTGATTTCTTCTGGTGATACTTGTGCCTTGATAGCTATTGAACTTCACTGAATTGTTGTTACCCTTTTTGCAACTTGTAAGAGTGTGCAGAAATGAGAATGATGTTTTTCCAGCCTTGCAGCTTGCTGGGTTCTGTGTTTTCAACTCTTTATTTCCATACAATTTGGCTAGAGAACAGGCTTAAGGGACTGGGATTGTATGTATTTTTGCATGGAGTGTTAGCTGATATGCCTGTTCTTTCCCTTGCATTCCCCTCCCTCCACAGGTTGCAGTATGTAATTTAGCCTCCATAGCCCTAAATATGTACGTCACTTCAGAGCACACATACGATTTCAAGAAGCTGGCTGAAGTCACTAAAGTTATAGTCCGAAACCTGAATAAAATCATTGATATCAACTACTACCCTGTGCCAGAGGTGAGTAGTGTGCTGAGCTGATATGGGGYTCAAAGAGTGTCAAGAGTGTGGTGAAAAAGTAGTTGTTGTTCTTTAGTAACTTGTGTTCAGTCTTCAGCAGAAGGAATCAAAGAGCATTTTTTAAAACTATTTTGACAAACAGTTGGGAGTTCTATTAGCTACCTGTCTGTTGTTAGTGACTTCTTTAGCTCCAACTCAGAACAGTTCCCTAGTGAAGCAGTCATACAGAGAGTCTTCCCTTGAGATAGTTCTGCGATTGCATTTTTTTTCATTTATGTGGAAATTGGACACAGAATATGGACAATTTTATTGTCCWTAAAGCACAGAATAGCCCTAGAAATAGTGAAAAGCAGATCCTGGTAAGATCYCAAGAAGGTGTAACTCAGTCTTGAGGTGTGGGTTTTGTGCATTTTCGGGAGGGTGCATAGGCAGCTTTCTGGGAGGAAGGTGGAGAGAGGGGATGGCAGTTAAAGAACAGGAGCAGAGTTTGTTGCCCTGTGAGAACACAGGAAGAAAAGCAGCAGAGCTGAATGCTGAGACTGGCATTGGAGGAGGAAATAAGCAAATACCCAAAGTGTGCATCCAAGCCTGGCAAGAATCAGATTTCTGAAGCATATGCAGTTTATGATGAAAGGCTGCGAGAGCTGGGCCTGTTTAGCCTGGAGAAGAGAGAACTGAGAGGGGATCTTATCAATGTCTACAAATGTTTGAAGGGAGGATGTCAAGGGGATGGGGCTGAGCTCTTTTCAGTGGTGCCAAGCGATAGGACATGAGGCAACAGGCACAAACAAAAACAGGAAGTTCCACCTGAATATAACGAGGAACTTTTTTCCTGTGAGAGTGGCAGAGCACTGAAACAGGTTGTCCAGAGTTGTGRAGTCTCCTTCTCTGGAGATATTCAAACCCACCTGGATGCAACCCTTTGTAACATGTTCTAGGTGACCCTGGTTGAGCAGGGGGGTTGGACTGGATGATCTCCAGAGGTTCCTTTCAACCTCAACCATTCTGTGAATGCCTGAATTTGAATGTCTTCAGGGGTCTGGTTTTCAGGAAGTGCTTAGTGTTCATTTCTAAATCATGATTCTCTTTTTCTGTGTCAAATTGAACATTTAAAACTGGCGTTCACTCCTAAAGACTTAATCTAAGTTTTAAAATTCCTGCCCTGTCAAACAGCARACTGTGGGGAACTGGGCTGAGTTGGAAGCTGGGTTACTGCAACAGAYTGAATGGTCAATACAAATGAAAGCAAGTGTAGAAGTGAAAATTCCTGCCAGAGGTCCCTTCAAACATAGAATGAACCATGATTCTATGTGATTCTGCTAAACTTAAGTATTCTCTCTACTTGGGTGCCCTGCAGGCTGAACGCTCCAATAGACGCCATCGTCCCATTGGCATTGGTGTGCAGGGTCTGGCAGATGCTTTCATCTTGATGAGGTATCCCTTTGAAAGTGCTGAGGCCCAGCGCTTGAACCAGCAAATTTTTGAGACCATTTATTACGGTGCTTTGGAAGCCAGCTGTGAACTTGCCAAGGAACAAGGACCATATGAAACATATGAGGGTTCTCCTGTCAGCAAAGGAGTAAGTACCAGGAACGGCGATATCTTAGGACCAAAGCTATTAAAGCACTTAATATTTACTGCACCTGATCTTTGGTCTTTCTTTGAAGAAAATATGACTGAAACACCTTAAGCTGATAATGTTGCAACAGTGCAAAGAGTAGTAAAGTTTCCTCCATGATTTGGCTTTTTAAATGCCATAGGAAATGTGTGGGTTAAATTGCAATGCAAAGGAAAAATAACAAAGCAAGATTCAGCCTGTGGAGGCTGACTCCTTTAGGGTAATTAAAAATTGGAGTGTTTGTAAGCTTCTATACAGGTCAGCCTCAACTAAGCTCCTGTATGTGAATAGTTAGTAATAATAGGTCAATTTATAATGTGATTTATAAAATGTGGAGAAGAGAGTGCTCAGTCTAAATTGGGCTACACTTGTGTTCCTCAGATTCTTCAGTATGACATGTGGAATGTCACTCCATCCGATCTTTGGGACTGGAAGGCGTTAAAGGAGAAGATTGCTAAGTGAGTAGTCCCACACAGTTTGTATTAGATGCAAATTACATTTTTTTTTGTGGTGACATGTTTTCTGACTGACTGAAAAGAAAATACAGAGCAATCATAAAAACAGCCTTGTCATTTTTCAGTAGATTGTTCTTCAAAAGTGTTTGTTCTGTAGATGGCTTGCTTTGGTTTATATTTTTTCAGACCACAGAGAGCCCACCCCATAGGCTCTGATTTAGATGAACTTTGTTTCATTTTGTATGTGTTTGCATAATGGTTGTGTTCCATGTACATGACTTTAGTCAATCTGTTTACTGTCTAGCATATGGARTGGTCTCAGGCTCTTCATGGGCTGCTTTTTGTGTTTTTGCCTGTGAGTGCATGTGTGTGTACCTCCAATTACTATTTTTTTTTAATTTGTGTTCTCTTCTCCTGTGAGCCCTTTCCTATGATTAAATGATTTTGGAAGGCCTCTGATTAAAGATGAAAATAGCAAAGACTGAATTATGCTTCCATGTTAACCCATACTGCAAGTTCAGTGGAGTTTTCTTTTTTACTGTAGGTGACCTGAAGTTTTCAGGTCATCCTGAGAAAAAACGTAGGTGTGATTTATGATCATATGAGCWGAATTTGGAAAAATACGGTGATGAACATCCTTTAACTTTGTGAGAAAGAGTTCTTGATAGTGGTTCTCCTTGCTCTTTGCAGACAGTATATAAACTGTGCTTTTCTTGGGTCTTCTCTGTCTTGTCTCAGTTGATTGAAGCTTTCTCTTGACTATTATTACTAGATATGGTGTCAGAAACAGCCTTCTCCTTTCTCCAATGCCAACTGCTTCTACTGCTCAGATCCTGGGCAATAATGAATCCATTGAACCCTACACCAGTAACATCTACACACGCAGAGTCCTCTCAGGAGAGTTTCAGGTAAGCACTTGAGGCAGGTATAGCAAGCAGCTCTGGAAGGGATGTGCATGCTATCAGAAAAGGAATGGCGGCCACAATGCTACTTTGCAAAATCCTGAGGAAAGGGCTGCACRTAAAGCACTGAACAAATCTGTGAAGACATCATGTCGAAGGTTTACAGATGTAGAGGGGCCTGTCACGTAGGAGAGTGTGAAACAATTTTGGTTCTGCAGGCTTGAGTTAGTAAAGAGGTCTAGATGAGATAAGGAGATAATCTAACTGTTAGGGAGGTCTGGTCCATCCTACGTTCCCTCTGGAGTTGAGCCCTCATCGATGTTCGTGAAAGCACTTGCATTTCCTCCTGCAGACCCAAATCAAATCCGTGTGGTATGGTCAGAACAACAGGCCTGTTGTCCTGCTCCRTTGCATAGGTTGGGTGCGGGGCTGCTGGACAGGTACTCCCAGACAGCCACAATCACATGCCTTGCTTTTTCCTCCCAAATAAACAACCTGCACCTGTTTTATTCKTTCCACTTTGGCTCCAGTTTTGCTGCTTTTAACACCCTTATTTACTAATTTTGGCTGTAATCAGTGACCCTAGTAAGCCAGCACCTCCATTTTACATTTTTTTGACATTCCTTATCTAGGGGAGTTCTGTATACTCCCCTTTCACTATTTGTAATATCCAATAATCTCTCCAATTTTACCAGTTTAGTCTCAGGCTGAGTGGCCACGCACTTTCCCCCTTATGTTGTCCATAATGGCTGGCAGTTTCTCACGTTGTTACCCTGTTAATCTTGCATATGGGCTGGTCATCTGCATGCACACCTCAACACTAACCAAAGAGCTGTRCAGTTGGCAATTCTGTACACCATGTTGCTGAACCACTTAAAAATCTGTGCACACTAGTGTTGTTTTGCCCCTTTCCAGGAAGGTATATCTGTGCCATAGGGCAGGACATACAGCTTAGCAGAATATACAGTGCTTTTGATCCTTACAGGTTGTTCATTCTTGGCTTTGGTTCCTTACAGGTTGTGAATCCACACTTGTTGAAAGATCTCACAGAGAGGGGCCTGTGGAATGAGGAGATGAAAAACCAAATCATCGCTCACAATGGCTCTATCCAGGTACATGAGAGAAACCAGRGAGAACAATGTAGGCATTCCCACCRGGCTGAGCAGTGCTGGCTAGACAGTCTGGGGCTTATCTGCCATACAGAGCTTTGAGGTCTGCCTTGAGTGACTCAGCTAGCCTGGGGCAGGGGGAAAGCTGTGAAGTGAAGTGGAGCGTTTCCGTGAGAAATAAAAGATGTGTCTGATCTCAGTGGTAATTTGTTCCGTATGGAACCTGCCCATATAATAGAGAATTCCAATTGAACCGTACTTTTCTGCTAATTATTACTAGAACAAATACCAAATTGGGATGCTCTACTCTGTATAACTTATGCAAATGTTTAGAGTCTTGTTTATCCTAGAGAATATAAAGGAGAAACTTCATAGCAGGGAACAGGCTTGAGACATGAACCGAGTATATAATATGCATATMTAGAAGATGGACAGGGAAGAATCTGTGTGGACTGAATCATTTATGCTGTGGAGTTTGAAATTCTTGTGCAACTGTTGTGCTTGGCATGATACATGCTGATAAAATGCATCCTGCTTCTCACAGGGGAGGGGGTACCAGCTGCTGAATTGCCTTTTGTTTTGTCTTAAATAGCAGTGAGGTCTGTTTGAAAGCAGCTTCTCCTGCCAAATTCCCCAGAATAGGCCATCCTATTTCAGCAAGCAAGGTTTCTTTATGCTTAGATGCTTTCATATACAGGATGCTTGGGTTCAGTGACACAGTTCAGCTGCAGTAAGCTTTAGTTCTAGTCACCAGTAGCTGAAACTTCAGCAATCCTGAAGCCTGTTTTTATAATGTGAACATTCGGGCAGTCGCTGGTCACATCACATTGGGAAACTCTTCCTATTCCTTTCAGAATATACCTGAGATTCCTGATGATTTGAAGCAACTCTATAAGACAGTGTGGGAGATCTCCCAGAAAACTATCCTCAAGATGGCAGCGGACAGGGGAGCTTTCATTGATCAGAGCCAGTCTCTCAACATCCACATTGCAGAACCCAACTATGGCAAACTCACCAGCATGCACTTCTATGGGTGGAAGCAGGTATCTGGGARGGGCAGGGGGTGAAGCTTGTTCAGAACAGATAGTGAATGGGATTTGATAAGTTTTTTTTTTTTTTCCTTTTTCTTGAACAGTTGGTCTCACTGGTTCTTGGAAGGGTAAACGACTGTTTTCTTCCAAGAATCAGTGTTATTAGTAAAATAGTTCTTGAACAGTATAASTGAGGATGTTTATAGTGTTGCTGCCATTAATCTTGACTGTTGGGCATCACTGTGAGGCAGGTACAGATATCGGCTAAGGGAGGTCAGGTTTAGCAGTCCAGAATTTGATTGTATTGTTTGCCTGAACTCCAGTGGATTACTGCTCTTTGATTCCTGCTTTTGCTCTGCAGGGTCTGAAGACTGGCATGTACTATCTCAGGACAAAACCAGCTGCTAACCCCATCCAGTTCACTTTGAACAAAGAGAAACTCAGAGAGCGAGAGAAAGCATCCAAAGAAGAGGAAGAGAAGGAGAGGAATAAAGCAGCCATGGTGTGCTCCTTGGAGAACCGAGATGAGTGTCTGATGTGTGGCTCCTAACAGATCAGCCCTGCAGTACCAGCAAAGTCACTCCACCTGACATAATTCTTTCTGCATTAGATATGTCTAGTTTAACTTCAGGATGTAGGGACTTGCTGGAACTGTGGCAGGAGCAGTGATCACAGTAGTGTATTGTAGCTTCCCCATTCATGAATTGGGGTTGGTACACAGATACGGATAGTGTGCATAAGAAGTTTGTATATTGCTTTTGTAGCTGGGCTTCCTGGAAACTTAAGTGCTCTTGCATGGTCTTGTATTATCGGTAGGACCTTTCCTGAACAGGCAGGAAAGTGTTAATGCCATTTACCTTAATGATCTGCCCTGGGTACTTCAGACAATTCTTCTCATTTACTAAAGACTGGTAGTCACGTCTTTAGAAAGAGAAATGGAGCTGACTGATGTGATTTTCTTTGCTATGATAAGACCGTAGAAAGATGTCCTTGGGCTAGGCATGTGGTATGCTTGATATCTGCCTGTCATGGCAAAGGAACAACTTATGTTAGACTTAAGAAGATGGAGTGTGTGTGGATATGCCAATAAGGTCCCTCTGCCATTTTCCTGCCATTTCTTCCTCTCCTTGTCCCCTCTCTCCCCAAGCCTGCCTTCCCCTTCCAAGAAGTTTTTCAAAGGTGTGGACTGGTGCTATGTGTATTGCAGGTGAAGACTTCATCTCCTCCATTCAGGCTGATGGAGCAGAGCATTGCACTTGGTAAATATTCTCAGGAAATGGCAGAACTGCTACAGTGTGTTTTATTCTGTATTAAAAACCAATCTAACTTATCAGGCAGTTTGCCGATAATGGGCTTCCTTGCCATCCTTGGTCAGAAAGGCTTCTGAAGTGCACACGCCATCTTCTTTCAAGAGCTACATTCATCCACCCCAGCTAGTTATCTGATCTTTTAAAAATAATATGTTTTTACTTCTCCACTACTTAACTCCCTGAGCTAATGCAATGGGGCTTCATCACCCAGTTCTTAAATATTTATTGAATTCACGTACCATACAACTAACACGTTAATCCAGCCCAACTCAATAAAATGCAAAATGTCAAAGGAGTGAACAGTGTCTTGGAAACACTTTATTGATTAAGTGAATTGTAGCAGCTGGAGGATGGGGCCTTGTTTTTGAGCCTAGTACCTACTGCATGCAGTTCCTTGCAAACAGCTGTCTCTGAAGGCACRATGCATGTAAAATGGTGTATGTGAGCAGAACACTGTATTTGCTGGGGCAGCCATGCTTAACTCGGTAGGGCATTTGGTTTTGTGCCGTTTGAAAGAGGCTTAAGGTAGATATGAAGAAGAGGTTGAGGAAGCACCATGTCTGTGTTTCAGGAACATGCARAGGAAGTAGGCTGAGATCACAGAGTAAATCTGTGACTTTGCCAGAGCTAAGGCTTKAACCCGTATGGCCTGTGTTTTAGTCCAGTACTCACCCTCTTTTCTTCTACTTCAAGTTCTTACAAGGCACCATTGAAAATAACTTGAGAAGTATCTCTCTTTGCTTCCAAAGGAAGAGTGTTAGGCTTAGTCACCACTCTGGCAGCTGTGCCTCCCAAGAAATTTCACTGAAAAGGGGCTGAGGAGACATGCATTTTGACTGCATAAATTCTCTTTCAAGAGAGTTTTGGAAAGTTCAGAAGTCACAGGTACTGGAGSAGGAGTGATAGAGAAGCAGAATCCCTCTTGCAGAATGTGCAAACCTCAACTACTAATTGGAGCAGAAAGAGTTTAGGTAGAATTGAAATATGTTGTCTTGGGCTGCCAGCAGGTGTGTGGAAAGGTATGGGCTAGAGGCAAAACTCTACTGAGAAGCTGCAGCTTGACAGCCATGGATGGGCCTAGTAAAGTTAAAAATATGTTTGTGCCTCTGTTCTCACTTGTTACTGGAGAACTTTAATGGGATGGACTCCTTTTTCCTCTGCTGCTGCTCCTGGCCATCTGATGACTCTTTGATCTCGAGATCAAAGTGCAGATAGGACTGTGTTAGGTTGTGTCTGCCATCTGGATCAGTGTGAATCAGTTACAGTCAAGAGCAGTGTTGCTCAAAGCTGGGCTGGCTGGCTACTCTGCAGCCAGATCCACCCTTAGCTGTCACTCCCAATCAAATGAGCCCTTCTTACTCAAGCATCAAAAGGAAAGTGTTTTTTTTTTTTTTGGGGGGGGGGGAAGGGTTAGGTGCGACTGGAAAATGCACCGCTAACGCATCCCTCTAGAAACAGGTAGCTCCCTCTGTGGATCCTGCTGTCTAGACTCTTCCTGTTCTTGCAGTTTGCTTTTGCTTCTGCCTCTCTTTGAGGTACTAAACTTGAGTGCTGTTGAAATCAGACCAGATCCACGTAGGAGGACTCCTGGGGTAAGAAAGAAGAGGGCTTGCGCTTTCTACTAGAGAAGCCAGGCTGCTAGAGGTGCTGAGTGGCAAGGAGTTGCACTGAATGCAGGCACTTCTTTTGGAGAAAAGGGGCTCGGGAGCCACCGTTTCTCTCCCGTCCACTGTTCAGCTTTAACCGCTGCCCTGGTTACTGCTTGCCTGGCCTGGCCTTTGGACTGTCTCCTACCTTTCATCCTGTTGCTACAAATGATATTATCTTCTTAATGATCAAGCAGATTTTTCTGTCTCCATTTCCTTATCCCCCAGCTGCTATCGCTAGTCAGGGAAACAGTCTGCATTGGCTGACTGGGTCCAGTTCCTCTCCTGAAATCAGTTTCTGTTACCTCTGCTGTGATTTGGCTAAAGCAATACTCTCTTTTCATCTTTAACATCTCCTCACTTGACAGCAAGGTGCTGCTGCTCTCTAGGAAATATCTCTGAGCTGCAGAGGGATAGAGCTTTCAATCGGGGGAGGGGAAGAAAAGAAAAAAAAGAAAAAAGAAAAAGGGTTTAGATGCTACAGCCCTAAACTGGTGACTACTTGATTGCTTGTGGTTCCTGGAGCAGCAGGAGAGTGAGGGGTGCTAATGAGGTTTGTAGTAACAGCGTGGGCTGCCTGGAGGTGGAGGGGTCAGGGGAAGATGCTGAGCAAAGAGTTGGTCTGAGAGCCTCCCTTGAGCCTTGCACATGCTGTACCCGGGCCCCTTTCCAGGTGGCCAGTGTTTGTTGCCCTTTTGTCCTGTTAAAGCCCAAGTGACAGAGATAMCATCTAGTGTTTAAGGACTTGCCCTGGGAGCCGGAGGAAGGGATTAATGCCTGCCTTGGCCTGAAGGGCTGCTGTGGAGAGACCATCCGGGTCTCCAGAGAAGCCTGGAAGAGGTGCATGCCCCTTGCTAGTAAAGGGACACAGCAGCCAAAAGGCTAAAATCTGTGGGAGACCGACCAAAAGGCAGTTTGAAAGACTGGCCCAGGGAGGASAGCAGCTGCCTGAGAGAAGTAGCCTGGGCTGTGCTCCGAGCTCTTTCTTTAGCTAACAGCTCCTCAGTGCRCAAGCAGGTCTCCCTGCTCCCGGCTGAATCCCAAACAGTGGCACCAAGCTGGGCGCGCTCCTCAGGCCCGTGTGAATCTGATGTYCCTGTGGTCTTCAGCAATGGTCCAACCTCAACCGAGAAAGGAGGGAGTTATCCCACCCTGCCCAGTTCCTGGTGGTGTGGGGCACATTCACGGGAGATGTAGGCTTGAACCCCCTCAGATCTGGCTGTCTTAACGTCTGTCGCCTGGTTAAGCGAGCGGCTGTCAGTCCAAAGGCGAGTGGCAGCACCGCCGACGTGCTGGCGGTGGAAGTGGCTCCAGCTGCTGTGCTCGGTGCTGACTCTGGGTGCCAGGCTTGTCCTGGGAGCAAGCACAGCTTTGGTGCTTCTCTGCGTTGCTGGGTCTGGTCATGCGCTGCAGCAAAGCTTGGGGCTGTGCGAAACTTCCTGGTGGAAAACTTGACCAGGATCTTTGCTGCTGGCACTTGAACAGTTTGAGTTCAGGGTACGGTTTTGCAGTTGGGTTATAGYAGTCGCAGAGGCCAGTCCCTCGGCCGTTGTTTGCGGTGCCTCCCCTGCGCTGGCATTAACTACGGCCCGGCTCTGCCTCCCGCCGCCCTGAGAAGGAACCGCTTTTACTGCCGTGGATTGCACAGCCTCATGGCTGCTTGTGCCAGCAGATGGGAAGCGGTGGGTAGGAGATGCTAAGGAACGGAACAGTCCTCGGGGACAGTGAGATCTGGGGTGGTTCAAGCTGGTTTTGAGACTTGCACCCACGGTGCTCTGGGACTTACCCGTGATCGTGCGTAGGAGTCTGTGCCAGAGCGGTGAACGTGCGTCCGTCCGAGGCTGCTGTCTGCGCTGCCCAGCCGTTCCTCCCGGCTGCTTTTGTGCTCTCTCCGCTCCTGAAGAAAGACTCGAGCATTCATATTTTTAARTCTGACCACTCGTATTACACAGGCTGGAGAGACTTTCTCAGGTACTTYTTCCTAAAGTCTGTAACTAAGCATCTGTGTTTTTCTCTTCTGCTGCTAACACCGGATCTCTTCCGTGCCATAGCTTTTAAATTTTTCTTGTGTAGATCATCTCAGAGATAGCAAATTGTGCCTATTGAATCAACTCTTCTGGTTTTCAACGCGTATCTAGAGCAGTAACCTTACCTACCCCCATACCGCAGCTCCTCCGGGGCTCTGCGCTCGCACCTCTTCCACGGTGTTCGGCACAGAGCGATGCTCCCTGGTGCGGGAACCTCCGCGACTGCCTCGCTCCCGGCACCGCGTTGCCTCGCCGCCCGGCTGCCTGCCGAGGAAGTGCCCGGGCGCTCGGGTCTCCCCGGTGAAGCGCGGGACTCCCCGCTCGTCGTCGCTGAGACCCGTGCTGCTGATTTCGGGCGGTGGGTCCCGTCTGTCAAGACTGGTTTGGGCTCTGGCCCTGTTGCTGCGGTGACTGCAGCCTTTCTCGGCTCGTTCCTAGCCCCGGGTTTACTTCCATCGCTCAGGCTGTTTAGGGCTCAGCCCGGCCCTGACTGCGCCACTCTGAGCTCCAGGAACTCTGACGTTTTCTTTATTTTTTTTTCGCCTCTGCGTGCCTTTGAGCTGCTGCTTCTTAATTTATGGCAATAAAGCGTAACCGAGATTCCTAACTCTGCAGCCGCAATGCAGCAAGGAACTTGCGTTTCCTCTTAAGATTCTTTCCTACATATTCTCCTATTTTAAAACAGTCTTTTTTCTGTATTGGGCTCTTGCTGTAGAAAGTGTTCTCTATAATTTTATAGATGCTGTTAAGAAATATCAGATGGCGAATAAAGAAAAATACCTACAGATCGCCCTATCTCTGCACAGAACTCATCTGTGCTTCATTAAAAAATGAGGGATTTACGCTAGGAGGAAGATGCCAATTCCTTGGAGCTCGTGCAGTGCCTAGATTTTTTTCCACCAGCATTTAAGTCAAACTTAGTAACACACATAAAATACTGCTGTGTGGCTCCTTCTGTTTAGTGTTAATTTTGCAGCTCAGCCAGCTCCTATCCCCACAGCGTAGCACTGCCGTGCAGGTGTTCAGACATGTAATTTACTAATTTCAGCCCAGGTTTGGCTGCCTAGTAGCAGTGAGAGGAGGGAGGGTTTGTAGGGATCGGTAGGAGCTTTTATGAGACCAAGCGAGGTAGCTTGGGGGGAGGAACAGCCGCCACGTGGGCACAGCATCCTTCCTTCGGGTTGTTTCTGGGCTCTTCGTGAGCATCTTAACCAACCCTGACTGCCCTGTAAATGAGATAATGGACGTAAGAGCTATCTGAAATGATTAACATCTGTAAGAGACGTTAAAAAATCCCTCCCCGCTCCCAAATTCGAGCACTAGAAGGAACCTGGAGAGACCAAGCCGTCTATCCCCACCTCGAGCCATTTCAGGTGCGTGTGAATGTGACCTGATCTGAAATCCTCCAGCCATGCAGGTCCCCAAGCACCGTATTCGCTCTTACTGCTAGAAAGCTTTTTCTAACATCCAAGCTAAATGTCCTTGTTTTTTATTGAGATCCCTGCCTGGTTGTCCTCCCTCTGCTACTCGGAAAGCGTTGTTTATTGCCTTCTGTTTTTCTATCCCTGCAGCTCGTATTGCTTTCCTCGTGGTCCCTGCTGTGTAGTCCCACTCCTTTCCATTTCCTTGACTGTTCTTGTTTTTCAAGACCTTGAATTATTTGTGCTGCTTCCTTCTGGGCTTATCCAATGGGAGCAAGACACCAAGTGCTTCTGACCCTCAGCAAAGCTGCGGGGAGCTGACCGTTCCTGGCGTCTCCAGAGGAGCGGTTCCTGCAGCACCAGCGGTCCCGCCGTGCCGTGCCGTGGTGAGCGGAGGTGCGTTCTCAAGGCTCCCGTGGACTGAGAGGCGCTGGCTGTCCCCACGGGGACCTCAGGATGCGCAGGCTGGTCTCCGTGGCCTTTGCACCATGAACGGTGAGGGTGAGTGGGAGGAAGGGGAGCTGGCCTGCAGCAAGTTGTGCGTGTCCTGCGAACCTACCAGGCCATGATGGAGAGAGGAAGGCGGGAGGGATACACGGTGAGGACTGCCAGCAGTTGGATGCTGCAGGTGTGGCCGGCTTTGCCGCGCAGGCTGCTGGAGACCTCCAGGACCGCGTGGCTGAAGCTGGTGAACGAGACCGGGTCGCGTGTGGCATCCGGTACGATGAGGAAAGCTCCGAGCACGGCGCTGCTCCAGGGTGTGCTGCTGCAGGCCGGGAGGGCCGGGGCCCTGCGCCCACCAGTCAAATGCTGGAGAGCGCCGGGGGGTGGAGGGGGCAGAGAGAGTTTGGCGGCCGTGGGACAAGCCGCAGCTCAGCATTCCTGCGGTTAAGCTCCCCCGCATTTGTGTGCACGCGGTGACTGTGTAGCCTAGGGTCTTGCAGACCGTCCCACCCCCGCCCGGTGCCRTCACCAGCAGGGTGGAGGGCTCCCGGGTGAGCGTCAGGCAGGTGGACAAGGTGGTGCTGGCGCGGGAGCAGGAAGCTGGGTAATACCTGGGGCAGAGCAGCATTGACCCACAGAGCCCCGAGGCAGAGGGAAGCGAAGCTGGCGTGTCCGTAGGGAGCACAGGCTTTTCCCCTCCCGGACCGCGTGGAGAGCTGCTGATCGCTCGGAGGCAGGAGAAGGAGGAAGGGCAGAGCCAGACGCCCCCGGAGCCCAGGGAGCCGCACAGGATGGACGTGGTGTCGGGGTCCCTGGGTGGCTTCGCGCCCGTCCCGGCGGAGCAGCCGCRCGGAGACCCGGGGGCGTTTGCCGGGAGGCTGCGATCGCGACCCGAGGAGCCGCGTTGCAGAGGAACGCGGGTGCGGTGGCAGAGCCGGGGAGCCGCTCGCTCCGCCCGGCCGATCTTCCCCCCGCGCAGCCCCGCCGCGCTTCGCGTCCCGCGCAGTACGGGCACGCCGCTCGCCGTCGCGAAGGTTGGCACAACGTGCACGCACTGCATACGTGTTTCCGCAGTTTCGTGTGTTTTATAGGTTGTCCAAGCTGGGCAGGTGTCCTACAGCCACGTGGATGTTTTCAGCCATGTCTTACATGGTGACCTTAGGCTAGGTTTTGTAAAGTTGATTTTTTATTTTGATAGACTAAAAACATAGCAAAACATAGTTTCAAAAGTGCATACTGAGGGTTCAAAGGCTTTTGTAGTGGCATGCAGAAAGCCCTGCGCGTCAGTGACAGATCCTGTTGCCGTCCTTCAGCCTGAGGCATTTTCTCTGCGAGGCTGAGTCCTGGAGTGAGGTATTCCTCACAACAACAGTGCTGAACTTGGTCCCAAAGCACTGGCCTGACTCAGAAACTAACTCAGGGCCACATGATACGTTAGCTGGGAAACTCGGCAAGACTGCAAGAATAGAAATACCACTTTGCTGGACTAAACCACCCAGCTCTCCTKACTCCTCTCGGTGCTCCTCTGACCACCCCGGCACCCTCCAGGGCCCAAGCACTCTGTGCTCCTCATCTCTGCAGCCTTGTCCCTTCTTCCCAGCTGCTGGAGACACGCTTTGCTGGTGTGATTGCTTCTGAGTAGTTTCCTTTAGACATGATTTGGAGGAGAAGAGGTAAATGGTTTCTCCTGTCAGATATTCAGTGGGTATGTAGAGATACACTGGGACTGGCCTTTAGATGTACTAGAACTTGCATGAATATTTCAGGCTTTGGCCTCTCTTCTGAAAAGTGAGGTAGCCCATGCTTAAGAAATCATATCTGATCCACAACAGGAAGAAACATCTAGAAGAGCTCYCTGTTGACTAGCTGCACTCAACAAAAGCTTGTCCTTTTGGCTATGCGCCGCACTCAATACTTGTGCCTTTACGACCAATTCAAAYGGGAGCAAGGCGAGCTCTGTGTTTTTGCTGTACATTTTCTTCTTTGTCTGCTGCAAGGTTTTTGCAGGAATTACCTCCGTAACACAGTATTTCTGCAGCCTGTCTCATCTGGTGGGCACTGATGAAAGAGAACGAGGCAACTCCTGGGGGACAGGGGTAAAATGATCTAGTGCAACTGTGGATGCAAGAAGTCCATAAACTGGTGACTGCCAGGAACGGGGAGACATGCACGTGCAGACACCTTGTGTTCAGACTCCTTGCATTGCTTGGGGTCTTCCTACTCCTGGGTGTGGAGCATTCTGGGTCTGAGTGTTGGCAAATCAAATAGATCTCTCACTAATCAGGAGGATACCTACCTGCAGGATATATTTTCTCCTCCAGTTAACACTTGCTCCAGAGCAGCTTCCATGAGCAAGGGAGATCAAGCTGATCTTAGGTCGACTGGCAAGATCTCCAGCAGGGACAACTCCGAGGAGGCAGGGTATCTCAGCTGCAACGTGAACCATCAAGTAGTACCAATTACTGGAACAGGGAAAAGCTACAAGACACAGCATCCAAAGGCAGCTGATCCCAAACTCTGTGCTACATCTCGGATCAGGTTGATTTCAGTCAGCGTGTCCTTTGCCACTAACTTAGGTACCATACCCTGGCGTCCCCATGGTCTCTGCAGGGCATCCAGGGTTTAGCAGCCCTGGAGAGCAGGTACACCGAATCCCTCATCTTAAATTTATGTGCCACGGGGTGGCGATGACTACTGGACACTTGCAGGAGGCAGTTTGAGTGCGGAGGGGGAGTTCTGAGGCTTGGTGGTGCTTGAGTGGTTCAGAGAAGTTGGAAATTGCTGRTTAGGGGCATGTACAGGCTTTTTAATGGTTTGCTTTTTCTTGGACTTGCCCTTGCAATTAACTTTTGTCATATGTCATTGATCTCTCTTTCTGAGAAGAAGGTATTCAGAGCTCCATTACCATGGTGATGAGCAGGATGTTGAGTGTTTGCACTGGGAGAGGTTATCTCTGCTTGCTTGTAGCTACCCACTTAAAGGGGACTGAAACCAACTCTCTTTTCTTCAGCAGTTTTAACAGGTGCTCCCTGATCTCTTTGGTCCTCACACCGTAGATGATAGGATTGATAACACACGGCAGTAACAGGTATGTCATGCTGATCAGGTTGTGCACATCCCCAGAGATGGACTTCGCCATGCGATATACTATCGAGGAGGAGAGGCTGGAGAGGTAGGTTGTCAGGATGACCATGAGGTGAGTGGCACATGTGTGGAAGGCTTTGTGCCGGATGTTCCCAGAAGCAATTTTCAGGGCTGTACGGATTATCTTGCAATAGGATGCCAGGAGGAAGCCCAAGTCGAAGATGATTGTGATGGCTCTCATGGCGAGCCCTACTATCTTATTCCTGGAGATGTCCCCGCAGGACAGGCTCACCAAGGCCATGTGCTCGCAGACAAAGTGCTCGATGACATTAAAGTGGCAAAAATGCACTTTGGATGCCAGGATGACAACGGGGCTGACGAAAGAGATGCTCCTCACCACTGCAGCCAGGGATAACTTGGCCAGGTATTTTCTGGTCATTATGTCTGTGTAGCGCAGTGGGTTGCAGATGGCCACATACCTGTCCAAAGCCATGAGGAGGAGGATGTTGCAATCCAACATGATGAAGAAGTACAGGAAGAACATCTGTGCCAAGCAACCCCCCAGCGAGATGTGGCTGAGATCAAAGACAAAACCCAGTAGCATCCTGGGCACAAATGTGCTGGAGCTGCAGAGATTGACAGTCAGCAGCAGCGYGATCAGCAGGTACATGGGGGAATGGAGGCTTTCCTCCACCCTCACGGTGTAGATGAGGATGGAGTTTGCTATGATAATCAATAGGTACAGGCAGAAAAAAGGGATGAAGAGGAGGARTCTAGACTCTTGGACCCCAGGGAATCCAACCAGGAGGAATTCAGCCTGAGATGTGCTGGCCAAATCCGTCTGGTTCCAGCCTGCCATCCTGGAGTGTCAATCTGCTGCAAGGTCTCAGCTTTCCTGAACCTGAAAGAAAACATGATTTCTCCCTCTGCCTATACAGATCTCTTCTCCCTGTAATGAAATTCTTGTTATGCTGGACAGGCCAAGGAACTTAGCTGTGAGAAAGGGAGAAAGCCTGATCTCTGACAGAGGACTCCGCTCACACAGCAAATGCAGTGCTAAACGCGTCACGATGTCCATGGGCAAGACTGCAGTGGCTCACATGGAAAACTGGTGTATACACAGAAGATCTTGGAACAAAGCACATCCTTGCTGTGTTCAGGAGCGAAGATGACACGGACGCTTGCACTTGTAGAAACACCAAAACAGGGACATGAGACTATTGATTCCCTCCCCCCCCCCTTACTTTACCTGGTCCTGCAGCTCAGGGCTTTACAGCAATACTGTGGCGGCTCTGCTGAACCTTGCAGCAGTGATATCCAAGTCCAAAGGAATCCATTGCCTGTACTTTCTGTTCAGTTCCTTTGGTATCTGAAAGGCTGCAGAAGCCTTGAAAATGAGTTCAAAATTCTGATTATTTGTATTAAAGAAGCACTTAAACACTCCAGCTTTCAGGAGTTACTGYGCTAAGTCCTTCTCAAACAGTTCTAGCCTGCCAGCAATTTTATCCACTAACCAGGAGGGCCTGGGAGGAGGGAAATAGAGAAAGGAGGAATAAACTCGTAACYCGAGCCGAAGGCTGAGCCGGGTCTCTTCCGCCTCACCCTTGCACCGAACCACCAGGTCTCTCCACCCGGGTGATGCTCAGAGCACATTTCTCAGTGGGAAACAAAGCYGGCAGTATTCCTGCGAGGCAAAGGGCAGGTTTCAATGTGCACATGAGCCCAGCGAGCTGCGTTTACGGTCTCCATAAATCCATGCGCGTGCATGCAAGCTACAGCCCTCGGTGCCTGTGCAGTTTGATAGCGCGCTGAAGGGGACTGACCCTCCCAGACAGGGCCCAGACAGCTCTCCCTCCTGCACRTGCGTTGATCCACAGACAGCATTAGCTTCTGACAGTCCCGGATAGGGACCCCTCTCTCTTTTCCACTCATGCACTCATGGCCTGTGCTCAGTCTACTGGGACCATCCTATTTTCCTCCTCCTCGTCTTCACGACTATCATGGTCTAGGGGTGAAGATAAATATCCTCATTTCTCTCCCATCAAGTTTTTTTCTACCCCCAGCTTCCCACAGATGGTTTAGTATTGGTTTTAAGATTTAGCATTATTGATGTTCCTGACGCCTTGCATCAGATGTCATGAAGCAGGCATGTGTTTTGTTCAGGGTGAGGAAGCAGGCGCAGAACACCTCACTGCTACAACAGAACATAAAATATTCACCGCATGTTTTTGGCCTTGCTAGAGCTACGATTCCTCGGGAATCTCAATCAGTTTATGGCAGGGATTAGCTGTTCTGCTGCAGAGCTGAAACCTGGGTCCTGACGCAGCCCACCCTATCTGTCCTGTGACTCTCAAGAAGGTACCAGTGATAAATGCACCTTGTCTGGGAAGCCTTGGGGAAGGGGGGCACAGACCGTGGAGCACTTGCCCTCCTCTCTCCCTCTCTGCCCTGCCCCTTACCTTTGCCTGTCTAACGGGGAGCTCAGCRCCTGCAAAGTCACCTGCATCGGGGCTGGTGAATGAGGCCGCTGCTGTCACGCGTGGGAGCGTTCACTCTCCCGTGGAAGGGGCAGGAGCCGGGGGGGGGCTTTGCTATGAGCCTGTGAGTGCAGACGAGTGTGTTTCTCCTTGTTCTGGAAGGATGAAAGTCTTTGTCAGTGTTAGCAAAGAATAACTAAATACAATTATCAACACAACTCCTTTTGGGGGRTGGAGATTAAAGTGACTCAGGATTGACTGAAGCATCTCAGTTTTTCTGTCTTTATCTTTAGCAGACCTTTTCCACTCCGTTATTTCCTTTAGAAAAATGTAAATCCCTATTTTCCTATTTTGAGCTGAGCACCAGTCCTGCCCCAGCACTGACCAAAGCCTTTCTCTTCCTTCTGGCAACAGACCAAAATAGAGAGAGAGAATTTCTCAGCTCGGGCTSCTGCAGGATGGCAATGCAAGAGCCTGAGAATCCTTTCAGTAGGGCTTAAGGGAAGTTCCTGGGTCACCACACCCAATTCCTGCTGTCACAGGTGTTATTGCATATGGTCTTCAAAAGCAGCACTCTKAGTGCTTTCTTGAGACTAATTTGGCTGTTTCCCCTTCTACTCAGCTCTTCCTGCATCTCGTTGCTCCAATAGCGAGAACTGGTCTCCTTTCAGCCTAATAAATCTATTCAGTTGCTACCTGACTGTCCTGGGATTGACAACGGCCTTTATTTTACATTGCTCATCTCCTTCCCAGGCGTCCACCCACCAAGCAATCCGGTCCTCTCCTGGCTCTCCTCTAGCCAGACTAAACTGAGCTCTGCTAGTGTCCTCTCCTAGGCTCAGGTCCAACATGGCTGAAGCAGGGGTACTACTGAGGAATTTTTCTCCTACCAGATGCCCCATGTTGCAGGGGCACTTGGTGGTGTGGCAGAAGGATTTTTTCCTGCGTGGAAATGCACTCACCTGGACTGAAGCACAGYAGGAACGAGGAGTCTTCAGGCTGGGAACAGGATCCAGTAGCTCCATCCTTGGCTCTGGAAACAGCTATTTATCACGGCTGCTAGCACATCCCATGGGGGGGGKGTGTGCTGTAATAGACAGTGTCCCAGAGGAGGCCAGTTTTTAAGACATGACTCAGGCGGCTTTGGTCTCTTGAGCTCAGCAGGCAGATGTATTCCTTCTTGTGCTCCAAGTCTCTGCAGCAATGCATAGCTTCCCATCAGCCTTGACCCAAGAAGGATCATTTTAGACCCAATGAACCAACACAYGCATCAGCAGTATGTACTCACCAAAGTGCCTGATGGGACAGAAACGTTATTGGGACTTTCCTTGGGAGAGGAGCAGGGATGGGGGGGGGGGTTCCCTCAGCGGGAAATCCGCCGTGGGCACGTGCATCGTCTTTACGGGACATTGGAGAGAGGGGCACGTGTGGCCTGAACGCCTCTCCACCAGTGCACGACAGAGTGAATGTGCCAGGGACTCCAGAGTCCATCTGCAAAACGCCAACCCTGCCGCAGATAGCTGAGGATCACCCCTGTGTTGACCAGAATGGAGATGGGAGCTCTAAGGATGAACTGTGGCAGCACAGGAAGAAGCAGCCAAGTTTTCCAGAGCTGGCTGGGARCCTACACCAGAAGTGGGAGGTGACAGTGCAAACAGGGAGCCATTCRAGCATGGCCAAAGGGCTCCCCATGCAAATGCCACAACCCTTGTACCATGAAGTGCACTGGGATAAAAGGCATCCCTATTAAAAACATGCAGAAATGATAAAGAAGGAGAAAACACATGGAGGAGAAGATGATGGATGTGCAAGCTGGAAGTGCAGGCAAGAGAAATGACGGGCAATGAGAAAAATCTTCTTTAAGGAACAGAAGAAATCTTGTGGCCAGAGGCAGCTGGGTAAACTGTGGGTGTTAGTGGGGACCAGCAGAAGTGCTTGCATGCCTTTCTGCTCCAYGCTTGGAAAGAAGCTGGAGCTCCTCTTGATCCCATATGATAGCACAGGTGGAAGGGAAAGTTTGACATTTACTACAAAGGAGGTTGTGAAGCAGCAGCTGCTAAAATTAAACTGGGTATCTGACGTCATATGGCTGAGAGGAACAAATTGAAGGGCTCTCCAATGCACCCAGGGTGTTTTTCTTGTAAGTGCTTGAAACTGGTGTTTCTCTCTGGTGCTGCCTGTGCTCAGTGGTGCAGCACTGGCAGTCTGTGGAGGTGGCTCCAGGATCTAGGAAAAAAGACAGACCTGAACCCACTTTGGTCAGCATGCTCCAAATCACCACCAGTCAGGACCTCTGCTCAYCTGCAGCCAGATCCCAGAGTACCTGATGTGCCCTGGGAACAGGAAAGAAACAGTTAATGGAGGACTCTGCCAACACACAGCCAGAGACTGAAAATATAATTCATGGCAGTCAGCTCAGTTTCACAGAAGGTATGTTTCTGGCAAGGAAACCTGCTATCTTTCCTGCAGGATTGTATGTTCATCTGCTGATGTGTGTGGGCTGTAACATAGGTGGATTTCTCCAAGGCATCTGTGGAAAGCTGTGCGAGGCCTTGGTTAGAAACCTTGTGCTGTGAAGTGTGAACAGGGTGCAGCTGATGGTTCAAGCAGCTGATGAGTCACTCATGGTGCTCAAGGCAACATTACTAATAAGGAGGCCTCAAGGCTGTTCATAGCAAGGACTTCCAGCAATTACATCTTCCTCCAATTCTATTAAAGATTTTGTTGACAATCTGGATACCAATATGAGATCTTGAAACTTCTGTCCTGCGTGATAAATCCACCTCCTCCCTGGGTGATGCCTCCCTGGTGCTGTCAGTGCAGTCTGTGATGAGGCCCTTAATGACAACATCAAACAAGACTGGTCCTGAGCCCCAGGACTGCAGTGTCCTTGGGGCTGGATATTTTGTCATCAGTGCTGCCCAGTAGCATCTCTTCTCCTGCCTCCCCACTCCTCTGTGTTGCCCTGCTCCTGAGCTGCCACTTTACCAGGGTCCAGGCCAGCCTGTTTCCACYACCAGCAGTTATCAAGGACAGCTGGTCTGACACCACCTCCTTTGCGTCAACCTGTGATGTGTCTTAACCCATTTCTACTCAGCTCTTGGTATTCCTCTCTTTAAGGCCAGCAGTCATTTACTGGATGAGTCACAGAACAGCACAACTTGGGCAAAAAATCAAATACTGATCACCAGGGGATTTATAAACAACCCTGGAAATTTAATATGTAATAAAAATGGAAAGAGGAGAGATAGGCAGCAGGCAGTATGAATGCAAATTACGATATTAATGAAGTTGCTGGGAAAAGCCAAAGTCTGTAGGAAATCTGCAGCCCTGTCTGCAAGGTGAAGTCTGAGATCTACCTCCTCCAAACATTAAGAATATATTCTCTAAATCTGTACACTCACTAAGTGCCAAAAGTGGTAAAATTACTGTCAACATTGCAGAGAAAATGGTTTGGTCAAGTTCTGTGTTTGGAGAGAAGCTGGCCAGTGCCCCAGCATCACATGGAGATTAAGAAGCACTTTTAGGCCCTTCAGGTCTGAAGTGTCTGAGAACATCTGCTGGAGGAAACTTCTGAATTGACCACTCTATTTCTCTTCATATTTGAATTGGCTGAGAAGGACTTTGCCCAAAATACAGCAACCAAGAAGTGCTGGTGTTTTGCCAGGGCTGGAAAACTGGGTCACTCACCCAGGCAAGAGAGTGGCCTTAAGGTCAAGCTGCAAAGGATTGAAAGACTAGAAAGTCATCAGAGTCACTCAACATGGCCACAGGTTTAATATGTTTTGTTAATCAGATTCCAGTGTTACRATGTGTGGAAAAGGTGACTACGTAGACATAACACTGTAAGATGTTGGGTGAGCACACTGGTATGTTCTCACCCAACTACACGCGTTGTGAACGGATGACAGCACAAGAAGTGCCCAGAGGTGATCTCAAGAAAAGACCAGCAATGCAGGATCCCCATTGAAYGATGAGGGCTGGGGAAGTGATGAAAATGATCAGCAATTTAGAAAATGTGGCCCAAAACCTCGTGAAAGACTGAAAGAACTGGTGACATTTAGTACAGAGAAGACACAAAACAGTCTTCAAACACTGTTGCAGAGAGACCAAGAAAAGCTTTCAACAGCAAAGAAAGATACACAGTGTAGAGGGGTAGTAACTGTGGAACCTGTTGGCCAGTTCCAACAGGGTAGAAAAGAGCAATCCCCAAARCATGAAATCTCAGCTGGGTTCATGAAAATGGGCTGGCAAGAGAGAGGAAAGGAGAGTATCTGGAGAAGGGCTGCAGCATGTGTGCATGCACACTGGACACTGGGGAATCCACGCAGGAAATGCCTACACAAATCCCAAGGTTTGTAAGTTTTCCAGGTCCCAYAGCCCCCTGAGAGGAAGAGATCAAAATGAAAGAGCCAAAGGGGATGTTCCCTCTCACTGGATCCTCCTGTGGAAGTCCACCACCACCCAGAAAAGTTCAGGAAGAAGAAGGATGCYATGGACCTGTATTTCCTCTTCTCTTTACTCTCTGTGTATTGGCATAATTCCCCTCCTCCCACCCCAAACTGATCTTCAGCTTCTTGTCTGATGTCAGCAGCATCTCCCCGTTTGGGTGCCTGGTGCTCTTCTACRTCCTGTTACCAGCGAGACCAGTGGGATGTTGCTTGTGGTGTTGGACAGGTGAGTGGCCACTGGCAAGTCCCTGTGTTTTTTTGGAGAACGTGAGCAGGCCCTCCTCAGGCCACCTTTTCCTCCTGACCATGCCAAGAAATGTGCCTGTTGTCAGTCCTTGTGATTGCTCTGTCCTCCCAGGAGCATTTCTATCAGTTCAATGTTCAAAATTTCAGCTGCTTATGCATGGCCCCACTGAGCCTGGCACATGGGGAGGTTTCCAGGAGCAAGGCAGCAGGGAAGGTTGTCAGAAGCACTGTCACCCAGCCCTTGCTTCAAGAACATCCTGATGTYTTTGAGCTTCAGCGAGCTGCCTGAGAAAAGCCTTCTGCACCAGATGTATGGACTTGGTCATGCCCTCGAACTGCTGCTTCCATTCTCTCCCTTCCTGTGTATGGGAAGCACAGTGTCCACCATGTACAGCCTTCTCTGCATCATGTGCCTGTTCCCCCCCATCAATCCCTTCATCCATGAGCTGAGAACAAAGCAGACCTGGGAGAATGCTTAGATGGAGCAAGTGGCCATGGCTCCGTCTCCTGAGACCTTTTGCCTGTGTCCTCCCCTTCAGCTTTGCTCAAGGTGGGGGGTGACATCTCTTGCTCAAGGTGAACCACATCTCAGTGACTCAAGTTGGGGTCGAGTAAGTACCTGCAAGCTTAGTTCCCAAGGGTGCTGGGAGAAACAAAGTCCTCCAGGAGAATGGTAATGAGCTGCTGGGTCCCTTCCTTGGCTGTGCTCCACCAGCTCCTGGCAGGGCAGGGCGAGGCCTGAATTCGGAGGTATGGTCATTGCCATGGGGTGGTGCAGTCACACTCCTGCCATCATCTGCAACTGCCCAGGCTGCAAATGGGGCTGACAAACCTCAGCACAGCTCAGCTGGGAGCCTTCACACAACGAACGCCTCTGTCCGAGCTTCAGGCCTTTAATTTGACCATTTTTTGAGGGGTGGCTCTTGTGCTCTTGGACATAATGCTGGAGGTGGCAGCTTCTGGGCTCTCCTCAAAGCCTTCTCTGATTTGGGCACTAACAGTTAATTTTCCCGTGTAGATACCAAGCAGAGACAAAAGACCCTCCCCACAGGTGGAAGGTTCCCACTGGTGCTCTTGTAGCAGCACCACGATGCCCTGGAGCCCTGGTGCTCCATGGCTGAGAGCCATGGCAGTGGGCAGGGTGCTGCTTCTGGGCACCTCYGCCGTTCAGCTGCCTAGCCACGTTTCCTTTCTCCCGTCTGTTTGATGTATGTGTTACTCTGCTACCTTTAGGGAATGGCTTTTGATTTGCACTTGCACTTGAAACCTGAATCCTACGTGCTCACTCCATGTTTCCATGGAAGCTGAGACTGTTTCCTGCAGCCTTTTCTTTTTATATCTTTTATGTCTTTTTATATCACATCTTTGCTGTTTGCATTTAACCCCACAAGCTATATCACAAAGGATCGGTAAGAGTCTTGGCACCAGGATAGGTAGGAAAAGTACAACAAGAAACATCTTTGTAAGGTTTGTCTCTGGTGAGGGCGTCCATTGCAATGCAGTTGTTACCGAGCCTAGGGCCTGATCCTGRGCAAACCCATGAAGACCCATGAACCATGTCTGTTAAACAGCACCAAAGAAAGTTTCTAGACATGCAGCCCCTGTGTTATGGCTATTTGTGCTTGCACAAGGAGCACCCTTCAGCCAGGTCCAGGACATGGATTGAGTGTTACCATGGGCCAGAGACTGCTTCTGGRGCAGGTTAGATGCAACTACCCTGTTTTGAAGGCTCAACAGCATASATTTCGGCCACTCAGGGCTGGAGGACAGCTCTGGGCATATTAAGTGTACAAATATAGGTGTTATCCACAGGAGCAGGAGACCTYAAAAAGGGCATGAGGAGGAACAGTCTTATCAGAGCAGCGTTAGGGCAGGAGGTTTCTCCATAAACCCTTTCCGTTTGTAAAGTTTCTAGTCTGAAGCTGCCCATGCCAGATGCCTGATGCACACGTGACTCGGAGGCTCCYGGGAATGCAGGATGTGCTGCATTGCCTATGCTGAGGTGGTCTGGGGGAGGATCAGGCCACCAGTGCTGCAGGGGACACCTGGCCAAGGCGCCCCGTCCTTGCGGTATGGCCCAGTGCCCCTCTGCAAGGGCAGCCCTCCTGGCCAAGGGACACGCGCCAGGTTGGTGCTGCTCTCCTCCACTGCCTGCCCGACTGTCCTTGGCCACGACACGTCCCAGATTAGTGTCCCCGGGCATCCCTGAGTACCTGCATACAGACCAGGGCTCGGCGGTGGGGGTGTGTGTACACCAAACCCAACTCTGCATGTGTGTGCGTGCACAGCTGCGTGCGTACCGGGATGATGACTTTGGCTGAGAGCAAGAGAAAACATCTTTACTTCACCTCAAAAACACCGTGACAACATTCAAAAGCTCCCGGAGGAGCAGGACCCAGATTTCGGCCGTCGTCCCGAACTCGAGCAGGGGCTGCCCGTGCCGGGGGAAAGGACGGCCACCGCCTTCCCGCTGGGACCGGCGGGGACTTCTGCACTGGACGTGCAGGACGCGTGCAGCTCCGGGTGGCAGGCGGGGGACGGCAGGGAGGTGACAGAGAGGGGGGTGGCAGGGGGAGGTGGCAGTGCTGCTCTCTGGCCACGAGGTGCCTCCCGCGCTCCACTCGTGGTCCCTCCACCGGCGCCCGACCAGGCGGGGTCCCCCGGGCAGCCCAGCTTCCTGCAGGAGGGAGGGAAAAGGTTTGGAGGAGCATTTATGACCATGTTTTTCAGTTCCTAGATTAGTCTGGCTGTAGGAATAGCCGCAGCAGTGGCCAAGGGCTGCTCTCCCTCTTCCGAGCGTTTGCTGGTCACTGACTAGWTAACAGTAATTGCTGCGGCTGCAAAGGTCAGGGCAGCTCTGCAAGGGCGATGTCTTGTATTAGAGCAGCTGCTGCTGCGGGAGGAGAGGGAGCAGCTCGGGGGCAGCCCCCTCCTCTGCAGCCCGAATCAGCACCGYGGGCCTCGCTGACCTGCTGGGCCTTGAAGGGGTTTGGGCACCCTCCCCGGGCACCCGGGTGCTGCTCCTGCTACCACGGTCCTCCCGTGCCCTGAGACCCGCTGCAAGGGTTGTGTGTGAGGTTGTCCCTCCATGCGGTCCAGCATCCCAGCGTGAAAGGGGCTGCAGAGCACCGGGCCCAGCAGCTCCGGGCAGCTCTGATGCACCCTGGGGCGCGTTTTGCTCCAGCAGCCCCGAGCTGGATGCCAGGGGCTCTGTGGGGCCCTATGTCCAGCCACGCTCTGGAGGGAAGCGGCAGCTCTTGCACTGTCCTTTACCAAGAGGGTTCCCCCGCAGATCCCTCTCACCCGCCCGGGCATCGGCTCGCGCGGCGCCGGGTGGCTCAGCCTGCTGCAGCGCCTGGTGGGTGCTTTCCCCTCCTGGACGTCTGGGCTCCCGCATCCCACGGCCACACAAGGGGATGCTGGAGACGGGTGGACGTTTTGCAATCCCGGCTCTGTCCCTGACCGCTGCCGGACCAGCCCCATCCCCATCCCCTCTGTGCCCAGGCCTGCCCGGGGCTCGTCCCAGTCCGACAGCAGCGGTGGGAGGTGGTGGTGGTGGCCAAGGGCCCCGTCCTTGATGCTCTCAGCTCCTCCACGGSCCCGTCCTGCCCCAGCCTGGGAGCTGTGTGCCCCCCCTTGCAGTGCCACAGCTCGCACACGCAGCGAGAAACCCGTGTGGGTAGAAACAGGCTCTCAGCTCATGGGGACGAGTGGCTGCCCCAGACCCAGGATGAGCTGTGCTGACCTGGTGAAACTGGGCTGGGACCTGGGATTTTGCAACTGAGCTGTCACTGCACGGGGAGSGAAACTGCGCCGAGACCCAAGAGCCTGGACTGCTACTGTTTGCAGATGGGCAGGAGACTCTGCTCCGTACCCTCGCCCTGCAAGGAGACTTTGGACTCGGCTGCCTGTCACCTGACAGACTGGGGCATCCTGGTGTGGTCTTTCAGGGCCCTCTGACTTGTATTCTTTCCTGGCTTTCAAACAAGTCAAAAGTTAAAAGCAATTGAAAGTTTGTTTGTTCTTTTT
>NW_028186508.1:388571-395172 GCF_003343005.1 Rhea americana | reverse complement strand
GCTCCCTTCCCGGGAGCATGCGTCCAATTAGTGCTAACGAGGTGGATGGGTAATTGCAGCTCAGGTCACAGGAGGGTTCCTTAATGGCTGGTGGCCGGGTGCCTGGCCCTGGGCCTCCTGGTGGGTCGCAGATGGGCCAATTAGCAACTTTGCAACTGTTGCTACTTCCAACAGGGGATTTTTGCATCAGTTCCTGCCGGCTGGAGCGCTGGTTGCACCCAGGTGGGACGACCTGTCCCTGCGGAGAGCGGCTGCGGTGTGCTGCGGAGAGAGACCTGGTGTGCAGATCTCAGCGCTCCGTTCGGTTTGCATCCTGAGCGTTTTACCCCTTCCTGGCCTCGTTAGTTCCTGTGCATGACCACCCAGGGTGGAGACTTTGGGGCCACTTGTGTGGGCTTGTCTGTGTCTGCTGGGCACCCTGTCTGTGCAAAAGTAAKAGCCGAGTCCAAATTTTTCGGTGGTCTGTAAAAGCCTGAGAGCCACCCCCTGCCCCTAACTCAGCCCCTTACCGGGTGCTGGGACACCTTTAGGGGCTGCAAACACCAAGGTAAGAGGAGAAAACCTGTTGTGGTGCCATCTCCAGCTCTAAGTGCTTCTGAGCAGACTTTTAGTGCTGCAGATCCCAAGAAGGGTTTTAAATCACAGCAGTGTAAGGAGAGGCCGGTGCAGAGTGTTAATTTAGCAGGATTTAAAATGCACATTTATTTCAAGAGTGGCCAGCGGCTGCCCCGAAGGAGGGAAGCGGAGGCTGGGGCCTGGGCTGTGGGTGGAGGGACAGGTCAAACACTGGCAGGAGGATGGGTGGGAGCGGGGACTGTGCTTAGCCTGTGTCCCCCCCCCAAGCCGAATTTGCAAGGGGCACTATGGGCTAAGTCCTTTTAATTTGTTCGTATCAAGACTGGGCTGTGTGCACGCTGTTGCAGCCTTTCCACACTGGACCCCGGTCCTCAGACGGGGAGACCCAGGCCTGTGTATTGCTGAAGGAGCCTGCACCAGCCCGGGAGCTGCCACGGCACCGGGGCCTTTTGCAGCTCTGCAAACAGCCCTGGGGGGGAGCAGAGACACCCCCTAACCAGGTATCGCTGCCCAAGCCCACGGGCCTCCGCAGCATGGGTGCAGATCTGTGTCTTGCTGCTGCACTTGCCAGCACAGGGTAACATGCCAGGGATGCTGGTCTGCCCGGCAGTCATGGCATTAACTTGTTGTTTGCTTTGGACACTTCACCCGAAGGACAGAGGAAAAATCAGCAAGTGCAATAACTGGCTAATAGGCAGAGGTGCCCTGTGGCTGATTATCCGCCCCTCGYGTGTCCCTCGTTCCTCCGCGGCCACGCTGCAGCGAGCGCTAACAGGGCCCAGCAGCCAGGGCTGCAGGTAAACAGGAAAGTGCCTTTTTCCTTAGGGACCTCCTTAATCGGCGGTGGGCAAAGCCCCGGGTCCGCGGGGAGCCGGGCGGCCGCACGGGAGCCGCGGGGCGGGCGAACGCGCAAAGCCGCGAGCGTCCTGGCAGCCGAGCGCCGGCACAGCACGCGTCAGGCGCCGCGCCGGGGCCGCAGCTCGAAGGAGCAAACTCGGCATCGCTCGCGGTCGGGGCCCTTCTCCGGGGCGGAAACTGCCGTGGCCGTAACCGTGCCCTCTAACTAATCAGGACTTTTATGGCCAGTGCTGTTTTACCACTGATTTTATGGCTGCAGTGGGGAGAAAGCGGAGTCCTTTAAGGGCCTAATCCTGCTCACAGCCAAGGTAGTGGGAGGTTTCTCAATGAAATCCCTGGGGCCAAGGGATATGTCCTACATGAATACCACCACGACCACTGTTTTTAGGAAGCCTGCTCAGCCAGCACCAGCCTTTCCCACCCTATTCCAAAATCCTTAAATTCAGTATCAGCAGGTGCAGCGTTYGCCCAGCTGGTGATCTGGGCTTTCTTTGGAGATGCTAATGCTGTTGGACACCAGCTTGAGCAGGCAGGAAGGGTAGCTGCTATTTCCACCCACTCTCCTTAAGACACTGCTTGCCCCAGTGTGGTTGCTTCAGGATGTCCTACACGCTTGTGAGTCTGATGAGATGAGTCCTGCCCCTTCCCTAGGACAGCCCTGGTTAAAAGAGCAGTGGGATGTGCAGACGCACTTCTTTCCTTGGAGATGCAGGGTCCTAGCAGCAAGGTGGGTCTCTGGTCACTTGGAAGCCACGCTGACACGGAGATGGGGCAAGAAGAAGAGGTGCCAGTGGGGAGGTTTCATGCAGAGGGGCCCGTGTCGGGTGCCGTGGTAAGGGGATTGTTGCTGCATGGGCTTTGCCTCCACGAAGTTTGCTACYGAGATGGAGAGCTACAGGGGACCAGAGTCAATATAGAGCAGCTCAACACACAGCCCCTTCAGCACCCTCATACACACATCTCTACTTGAGCTGCTCAGACTGGGGCAGTTCTGCGCATGAACACAGGGTTTGAGGGAGTGAGAGAGAAAGGGAAAATCTTTCCTTGGTTAAAAGCAAGAAGATTTTGAGATGATGATTTTGCATCTATTGGATCTGGGTCTGTGCACTTGTACTGACCCTTATGACCTTATCAAATGCTCATAGGTCTGTGGGGGATTTCCAAGGGATTTAGTGCCCACATCTCCCTGACTTTCAATCCTAGCCTGAATCCTTACTACAGTCGGTCACAGCCTCTTTGGGCATCCTGTTCCAGTGCTTGACCTCCATCATTGTAAAAAAAGTGTTTTCTTATGTTCAGATAGAATTTTCCATATTTCAATTTATGCCTGTTGTCTCTTGTCCTGTCTCTGGGCACCACTAAGAAGAGTCTGGCTCCATCTTTACACCCTCCCTTCAGATGTTTATCAACACTGATAAGATCCCCCTGAGCCTTCTCTTCTCCAGGCTGAACAGTCCCAGCTCTCTCAGCCTCTTGTATGAGAGATGCTCCAGTTCCTTCATCATCTTTGCAATCGTGATGTCTGGTGTCATGCACAGCTGGCAAGTGGCTTGGGTCTGGAGTCAGTTTAGGARAAGCCCTGGCCATGTCGTTTCCATTCAGCTGACTGCTCTCGCCTGCAACGCCAACCCCTGGGGCTTGTCCAGCCTGGGGACAGTACTCGTGGCAGTGCATCGTGTCAGAGCCCGAGGGCCTCAGGGAGGCTGCCCGGCCCATTTCCCTGCCCTGCAGTGGGATCACATGGATGTTTGTCTAATTTAAAATCCTCCAATGGTAGGTTGCCATCTTCTAAGTAACATGTTCAGGTGGTAACCACCTGTCCTTGTGCCAGGAGGAGGCAGCTTTCGCCTTAGGCTTCTCAATGGTTTTCTTTATGGTGCCCTATATCTTCCTTGGAAAAGCACCCCCCAGCTGCATTGCTTGGAGTGCTTCACCGCTTTGGCACAGGTTGCCCAGAGAGGTTGTGGAGTCTCCTTCTCTGGAGATATTCAAAACCTACTTGGATGCAACCCTGTCTAACATGCTCCAGGTGACCCTGCTTAAGCAGGGAGGTTGGCCTAGATGATCTCCAGAGGTCCCTCCCAACCTTACCCATTCTGTGATTCTGTGGTGCCTGAAAGAGCAGATTATGTGGAAAGGAGAATCTAGTAATGCTGTGTTCAGCACGCCAGCACAAAAATGCACATTCAGTGGTTGCAACCTCAGCCTATATGAACTCAGGCCCAAAATATGGTGCATTTTTAACTACGGAAGATCATCAAACACTGGAGCAGCTCATTAAAATACTAAAGCAATAATCTTTACACCAAAAGCGGATTTTTTTTTAGTAGACCACCTCTAATTCAGACAAGATTTAGCTTGCAAATGTCCTTCCAAAGCTCACGTTTTGCAAGGAGCAGATGGTTTTATAAGCCAGTTACAACACATACAGCAGGACGAAGCAGTCAGAGATCAAACCAAGACAGATACAGAAGCATAGAGATCTGCAGCCTGTGTCGGAACCATAATTATTTTGCATTTCTACTGCGAAAGTTTTACTCTCAACTCTTCCTGAGAGATCCAGATATTTGTTGATAATCCCTGGGTCACTCTATTCAGCGTCTATCCAGATTCAGATTTTGAGGCCGATTTGGGTTTTGGAAAGCAAGAGGACCAAGTCCCAGCTGAGGTCACAAATCCTTAAGCACTGCAGAAAACTACAACATAAGCAGGCGTTAAGAGACTGKGGATATGGTCCAGGTTAAAACCAGCCTCACCTGCCCCAGCCTGGCTAGGGGATGTCTCTGAGGAGGTTGTGGAGGTGACTAGCTGTGAGCTTGGAGGGTCCTGGCGGCACTGGGATGATCCCGGCTGGAGATGGTGGCACTTGCTCTTGGTGGCGCTGAGTGCTGGCATCAGCCCGAGTGGTCACAGCCACTGCAGAGAGGTGGCCACAGTGCCACAAGGGGAGCCYTGTTGTCCCCATTGCCACAAGTGGGGCCATGTTTGTTCCCACTGTGTCACAAGTGGAGTCATGTCTCTCCCTCCTGTATCACATGTAGGGCCATGTCACCCCATCATGTCACAAGGGGGTCCATGTTGTCCCCACCATGTCACAAGAGAGCCAATGTTGTCCCTCCTGTGTCACAAGGGGGTCATGTCTGTCCCCATCATGTCTGTGTGGGGCTATATTGTCTCTGCTGTATCACAAGAGGGGGAACATGTTATCCCCACTGTCACAAGGGGAGGCCATGCTTGTCCTCACCATGTCACAAGGGGGTCATGTCTGACCCCACTATGTCAYGAGTGGGGCCATGTCATCCCCACTGTCACAAGGATGGCCATGTTGTCACCACCATGTCACAAAGGGGCCATGTCTGTCCTCACCTTATCACAAGTTGCACCATCATTCCTACCATATCACAAGTGGGGGGGCATATCTGTCCCTGTCATGTCACCACTGTCACAAGGGGGCAAGAGGTCCCYGCCTGGGGGCTGCAGGGATGTGTACCCAGCCCCGCTGTGCTGGCCGGCCGTGGGCTCATGCTCATCCCAGCTCGGGCTGTGATCATGGGGCTGGGCTTGGGCTGAGCTTGTCACCTCTACGGCATCGGCAGTTTTCGAGGCCACCCCATTGCACTGACCCTGCCCGACACAGCGTCCAGTGAGTCTGGCCAGGGAGGGATGGTAATGCTGCAGCCTGCAGGAGCAGTGATGACCTTGCATGGTCCTTGCAAAGCCTAGCCTGGTCCCAGTCCCATAATGCCCAAGGTGGACATCTGCATTGTGCAGATGACAGAGCATCCATGTGCAGCGTTGAACATCCAACAGGCAGTAAAACAAGCCACTGATCCAGGGCTACAGTGTGTCCCAATGACATGGTTTCTCCTTGTATCATGAGAGCAAGAACAGCTGTAAGACCTGCCCCTGGTGGAGGTGCCCCTAGGGATGGTCTCCCTTGATTGGGGGCCCTGTCCGTCCCCGCTGTGTCACCCAGGAGATTCTGTCTGTCCTGGAGAGTGGACAGGGATGTGAGCGACACCAAGCCAAGCCATGCTGGCAGGACAGCAGGGAGCAGGCAGCGTTAGAAAGTATGAAAACATAACCCCTGTGGTGCTGGGGCCATGGAGGAAATAACACCCAGCATCACTGTCCTCCCCACCCAGGGATGAGCTGTGGTGTCTCAGCCCAGTGCTGCCATCATGGCCACCCCATCGCTTCTGGGGACACCAATGGCACCCACCACTGGCCTGAGGGCCTGGGAAGGGATGTCCAGGGTGGAGGAAAGCTCTGCCTTTCCTCTGCAGGTGTCAGCGCTGAGGAGGTGCTGTGCCATTGGCATTGCTTCCTTGTGCCTGATGCTCTTCTCTGCTGGTATTTTGAGTAGGAGGGTTCAGACCCTCTTTGGCTTAAGAGGAACCTTTTGCCCCAATGTTGCAGGTCAATACCCTCCCAGTGACAAGATGCTTCCCTTCATTGTTACCACTGATGACCGTTTTTGCCTGTTCCTGTGGGTCACATTGCAGCTGTTGCTTTTCTGCCTGGGGCTGCAGCTCACTGGCCCTTGGGTAGGTGACTGCTGGCCCCGTGGCACCACAGTGGATGGAGATGTCCCTGGCTCACCTGCTGTCCTGCGCTCGTGTAGTGGCCCCGGAGGACAAGCGCACTGGAGGAGCCAAGCAGTGAGCGGCCGCTGCGCCAGCACCCAGCACCCTGCGAAGCCAGGAGATCCCGCTGCTCCCTGTGCGCCCCCTCAGCTGGGGCTGCTGGCCTGCGCCCCCCAATTCCTCCTTGGCCAGCTCCGCAGGGAGAGACCCCCGTGACATGGTGAGCAGGACTGGGGGTGCAGGAAGGGGGAGGGCGCAGCCTGGGGGACCTCTGCGGGCCTCAGATCTGGGGGCCACTGCTGCAGAGGGGCTGGGGCAGGGCTGTCCTGGGGCCGGGTTGGCGCATGGCGGTGTGGGGGACCGTGGCCATCCCCGGGGGCGGGGGGGATTCTGCAGCGTGGGCCCGTCCCCTCACCATCCCTCTGCTCCTTCAGGTCCCGCGCGCTGGGGAGGACCCGCTGCTCCACGCTGGGGTCCCTCGGCTCATCGCTGGGGTCCGTCTCCTCCTCGCCGGCGCGGAGGCAGCGGGAGGAGCAGGCAGCTGGCCCCACCGCGGGCGGCGCCCCCGGGGCCCCCGGCCC
>NW_028186508.1:385276-387855 GCF_003343005.1 Rhea americana | reverse complement strand
GGCTCGCGGCCCCCGCGGGCGCCCAGCCGGGGCCCGGCGCTGCACCGGCTGCTGCGGTGCCTGCGGGAAACCTGCTGCCGGCTGCACCGAGTGGCCACGGCCCGCTGGAGAGGCCGCGGACGCAGCCCTGACGTGCGGTTCTCCAAACCCCCATTTTGGGCCCACCGGAGGAACAGGTTTCCCGACTACTGAGGGCRCCGTGGGCAGGGTGACTGGAGCCCCAGGAGTGATGGGGTGGGAGATGGAGCAAGGGTGACCGGAGAAGCCCATCTTCCCATGCCCCTGTGAGTACCATCCTTGCAGAATATAAGGTGCTCCTTGGGAAGGCTTCCCAGAGGAGCACGGAGGCAGCCGCGGACACAAAACCTGCAGCTCCTCAGGAGGCTTTCCAAAGGCAGCTGGAACCCTCTGCCCTGCCGAGGTCTCCCTCTGACTGAGCACATTAAAAGTTTCTGCTTTCCATGGTGCTGTTGCTCCATTATTCTTCCCTGGTTCAGGGCATAGCACTGGTGCTAGAACATTTGCAGGGGTTGATGCTGGGCAAATGTCTATTCCATCTCTCCCAGCCCAGGAATCTGGCAGCCCCTTCTGCCCCACCCAGCAGCCAGCTGAAGCTCAGGGTGGCCTAAAGCAGGTCCCCTCCAGCAGGGTGGCCTGGAGTTGGGCTGCTAACAAAGGGGAGACTTGGTYCATGGCTGTTTGGGGCATGGCTAAGGTGCATGCCCCCCCAAGCTGCCTGCAGAAGAGGAAATGCAATAGCTCCATCCTTTCAGGGCTTCATGGTTGAGCCAGGCAACCATGTGCTTTGCAAGGAGTCATGATGATGAAGGGACATTTGTCAGGCTGGAGCATGGGACAGAGACCCTCAAATGTTGGGAGTGTGGTGTTGCTGGGGCAGCCTCTTCCTTGGGTGTGATACCTGGTCAGACAGGAGCTTTGCAGAGCCTTGAGGAGATGCTGCCCAAGCAGAGAAGGGGAACAGTGACAGAGATGTGAGTGCATRGTCGGTGTGGGCTTCATCTTCCTGGAGATGCTGTTAGGGCTCAGTGGGTACTCCCAGCCCTTATTGGCCCTGACCAGCCTCACCTGGGCCTTACTCATCCCTGTCCATGGCCCAGGACCCTATTTCAGCCCAGGCCAGGGCTGTCAGTCCCTGCCCTATGACACTGTAGCAGTGCCAGCCTCCACCCTGCCACAATCCTGCCCCTGCCTAGCCACAGGCCCTGCCAATCTGGACCCTGATCCTCTATCTGGCTTCCCAGCTTGACTTTGGGCCTGCCTTGTCACCATGGTCCTGGCCAGCCATCACTTGACCTGGCCCTGACCTCCAGACTGACTTCCCAGCTTGACCTTGGACCTGCCTCATCACATACTTCCCTGGACTCTTAGTTGAAACTGGCCACCACCTCCAGGCCTGCYCTGCTCCCTCACTGGGGAGGGTGGAACGGGATCTGGTCCTTGCATGGACCTGTCTGGTTTAAGTGTTCCCTAACCCGATGCTCCTCCAACATGGCTAAGTCTTCCTTACTCCTGACTTTTTCTCTGGTCTCAGGGGCTTGGAATTRCTCAAGGCCAGTCTTTCCAGTAGAGACAGAGGCAAAGGCAGCATTAAGTACTTCGGCCTTTTTGTGTCCTTCATCACAAGGGCTCCTGCTCCATTTAGGGGCAGGCCCACATTTTCCCCTAATCTTCCCTTTGCTGCTGATGTACCTGTAGAAAACTTCATTACTACCTTTGATATCCCTTGCAATATTCAGCTCCAGGTCTGCTTTCCTAAACTCTTCTCTGCAAGCTTGGATAACGTTTCTCTTTTCCTCCGGGGTCACCTGCTACAACCTCTTGTATGCTCCCCCCACCTTTTTTTTCTTAAAAAAAGGGAAAAGATTTTTTGAGCTTCATTGGGAGCTCCCGGCTCTCATATGCAGGCCTCCTTTGCAGGATTTTGCATTTGTTGGGATGGACCATTGGAGAATGTGATCCTTGAATAGCAAGCCTCTCTACTGGATCCTTTCTCTCAGCAGGGCCATGTGCCATGGGATTGATCCAAGCAGACCAAATGGACCAGAGTCTTCTCTGTGGAGTCCAGGGCTGTGATTCTGKTTTTTTTTGCCTTACTTCTTCCTCTCAGGTTCTTCAGCTCCATCTCACGATCACTGCAGCCAAGGCTGTCCCCAACCAGCTCTTTTCTGTTTATCCATCCAGTAGTGTCTCCCCTTGCTGGTTGSTCATTCACCTGTCAGGAAATTGTTATCAGTGCACACCAAAAGCCTCCTGGATTGCCTGTGCTCTGCTGTGTTGTCCCTCCAGCAGGTATTGGGATGGTTTAACTAGGGGCTGCAAATGTAAGGTTTCTTTCATTTGTCTGAAGAAGACCCCTTCTGTTGTCTGAAGAAGGCTACTTAGAATCACAGAATCGGTAAGGTTGAAAGGGACATCTGGAGATCATCTAGGCCACCTCCCCCCCCACACTCAAGCAGGGTCACCTAGAGCGTGGTAGACAGGGTTGCATCCAGGCAGGCCTTGAAGATCTCCAGAGAAGGAGACTCCACAACCTCTCTGGGCAACCTGCTCCAGTGCTC
>NW_028186508.1:377336-384641 GCF_003343005.1 Rhea americana | reverse complement strand
CTGCTCTCCACAAGGTCAGCCCCCAGCTTGTCCTGCTGCCTAGGGTTATTTCTCCCTAGGTGCAGGACTCTGCACTTGCCCTTGTTGAACCTCAGGAGGTTCCTCTCCACCCAGCTCTCCAGCCTGTCCAGGTCTCTCTGAATGACAGCACAGTCCTCTGGTGTATCAGCCACTCCTCCCAGCTTGGTATCATCAGCAAACTTGCTGAGGAGGCACTCTGTCCCCTCATCCAGGTCATTGATGAAAAAGTTGAACAGGATGGGACCCAGTACTGAGCCCTGGTGGACGCCACTAGCCACAGGCCTCCAACTGGACTCCACACCACTGATCACGACCCTCTAAGCTCTGCCTTTCAGCCAGTTCTCAAGCCACCTCACTGTCCACTCCTCTAACCCACACTTCCTGAGCTTATCCAGGAGGATGTTATGGGAGACAGTGTCAAAAGCCTTGCTGAAGTCAAGGTACACAACGTCCACTGCTCTGCCCTCATCTACGCAACCAGTCATTCCATCAGAGAAGGCTATCAGATTGGTTCAGCAGGATTTCCCCCTGGTGAATCCATGCTGGCTACTCCTGGTCATCTTCTTTTCCTCCATATGCCTGGAGGTGACATCCAGAATGAGCTGTTCCATCACCTTTCCAGGGATGGAGGTGAGGCTGACCAGCATATAGTTGCCTGAGTCCTCCTTCTTGCCCTTCTTGAAGACTGGAGTGACTGGCTTTCTTCCAGTCCTCAGGCACCTCTCCAGTTCTCCAGGACCTTTCAAAGGTGATGGAGAGCAGCCTGGAAACAACGTCCACCAGCTCCCTCAGTCCCCGTGGGTGCATCCCATCCGGGCCTGTGGATTTGTGAATGTCAAGCYTGTYTGGAAAAATCTCTAATCCTTTCCTCCTCARTCAAAGGAAAGCCTTCCCTTCTCTGAACGCCCATGCTGCAGGATTCCTGAGGGCTGCCCTTAGCAGTGAAGGCTGAAGCCAAGAAGGCATTCAGTAATTCTGCCTTCTCCGTATCCCTTGTCACCAGGGCCCCCACCCCATTCAGTAGCGGGCCCACATTTTCCCTAGTCCTCTTCCTGCTGCTGATGTATTTGAAGAAGCCCTYCCTGTTGTCCTTRACATCCCTTGCAAGACTCAATTCCAACAGGGCCTTAGCCTTCTGCGCCGCATCTCTACATACTTTGACTGCAGTCCTATAATTCTCCCATGTAGCCTGTCCCCTCTTCCACATTCTGTGTACTTTCTTCTTCTGTCTGAATTTGGCCAGGAGCTCCTTGCTCACCCACGCAGGTCTCCTGCCCCCTTTACTGCACTTCTTACTCATAGGGATGCACCGCTCTTGAGCTTGGAGGAAGTGATGTTTGAATACTAGTCAGCTCTCCTGGACCCCCCTTCCTTCTAGGGCCTTAACCCATGAGACTCCACCAATTAGGTCTCTGAAGAGCCCAAAGTCCGCTCTCCTGAAGTCCAGGGTTGCAATCTTGCTTGTTGCCTTACTTCTTTCCTGCAGCATCCTGAACTCCACCATCTCGTGGTCACTGCAGCCAAGGCTGCCCCCAACCTTCACATCTCTAACCAGTCCCTCTCTGTTGGTAAGGACAAGGTCCAGCAGGACACCCTTCCTCGCAGGCTCCTCCACCATTTGTGACAAGAAGTTGTCACCAGTGCATTGCAGGAGCCTCCTGGACTGYTTSTGCCTTGCTGTGTAGTCCCTCCAGCAGATGCCAGGGTGGCTGAAGTCCCCCAGGAGAACCAGGGCCTGTGATCGTGAGGCTACCTCCAGCTGTCTATAGAAGGCCTCATCAGCTTTCTCTTCCTGGTCAGGTGGCCCGTAGTAGACATCCACAATAGTGTCCCCCCTGCTAGCCTGACTTTTGATCTTTACCCATAAGCTCTCAACTACCTCCYCCTCCTYCACCCCTAGGCAGAGCTCGATGCATTCCAGTTGCTCTCTCACAGAAAGAGTAACTCCACTACCTCGCCTTCCTGGCCTGTCTCTCCTACAAAGCACATATCCATCCATGACAGCATTCCAGCCATGTGAGCTATCCCACCATGTCTCTGCGATTGCAATGAGATCATGGCCCTGCGATCGCACACAGATCTCCAGCTCCTCCTGTTTGTTGCCCATGCCGCGTCCGATGGTGTACAGACATTTCAGAGAGGTGGTCATGCCTACAGGTTTCCCAGGAAGGCTGTACGGGGGTTGCCCATAGCCATGTCCCAAACGCACATCCYCAGCTGCATGTACCCGTTGGAGGCCTCCCAACCCAACTTGTGTTTTGTTGTCTACCCTGTCTTTATGACACCCCCCCCTCCATCCTCCTACCTAGTTTAAAGCCCTCTTTACTAGGCTGGCCAGTCTGTTTGCAAAGGCAGATGTGCCCCGCTTGGTGAGGTGAATCCCATCTCTTGTTGCCAACACCAGCTGTGCAACTAATTCTTGAGTGCAGGATCTCCTCACTCCTCCTCAGGCCCTTCTCTTTCACCAGCAAGACTGATGAAAACATCACCTGGATGCCATGAGTAACACTTGATATTTCCCAGGTCTCCCTTGGTAGTGTCATTGGTGCCTATTGGCTGAGGACCCAACAGGCCTAACAGTCTATCCACAACCTCCCAGACTGAGCCCCTAGCAAGCCTCCCTAGATGACATATCAGGTCAGTGGATGGGACCTCCATCCCCAACAGCAAGAGATTTCCCACTACTAACACTCACYGCTTTCTTCTCATGCTTCTATGTGGCTCAGAATCAGCTGGCACAGTTTTTATTTTGTTTCGGTAGAGCTCCCAGCCCCTCATTTGCTACCAGGGCACTGAACTTTTTGGAYAGGTTGAAGTCAGAGGGAACAGGGGCCTTCCTCCTTGTGCCAGGAGTCACAAGCTTCCAGCCTTCACTATCACAGGCAGTCTTCACTTCTCAATATGATAAGTGGGACAGATACCACCTGTCCTGCCCTTGGCACCACAGAAAAGAGTCTGTCCCCATCTTACTGACAACCTGCCTAAAGGTATTTGCAGACATTSGTAAGATYCMTTCRGTCTTCTCTTCTCCAGGTTAAGCAGGYCCAACTCTTGCAGCCTTTYCTCATAAGGGAGATGCTCCAGTCCCCTACTACCAAGCACCTCTCATTTTCTGAGGGTATTTTATGTTGTATCCATTAAAAAAAAATATTGTAAATTTGTAACCAAAGCTAGTGGAGTACAGCAAGTTAAGCAAAGGTGATGGTGACTACCAGAGCTGAGCACAACTCGTAACTTTACTGTTTATTGAACGACTCAACTGGACAAAATAAAACTCCTGCACCAATGAAGTATGATGAAAATGCTCACAAGTGTGTGAATGGGTCTGAAAGTGCTGCTCGCACTGCCATTGTAACAGCAACAAGTCTGAAGTGCTGCTCCCATCCTCATGTGTGTTGCATGCATAAGTCAAAAACAGCCAAGATCGCAGCCATCTTCCTGAGGCAGCATTTCCATGTAGCTGAACTGGAAGGGAGGAGGAAACAGCCCCCCGGCATATGAGGGGCAGGGCAGAAGTGGGCCACGGCACTAGAGGCATGTCCTGGTCTCCAGTACTGCGTCCAGTTCTGGGCTCCCCAGTACGAGAGAGGCATGGAGCTACTGGAGAGAGTCCAGTGTAGGGCTACAAAGATGATCCGAGGGCTGGAGCACCTGCCCTATGAGGAACGGCTGCGAGAGCTGGGCCTCTTCAGCCTGGGGAAGAGCAGACTGAGGGGGGAATCTGATCAATGTGTACAAGTACCTGCAGGGAGGGTGTCAAGGGGACGGGGACAAACTCTTTTCGGTTGTCCCATGTGACAGGACAAGAGGCAACGGGCACAAACTAAACCACAGGAAGTTTCACGAGAACGTGAGGAAAAACTTCTTCCCTGYGAGAGTGRYAGAGCACTGGAGCAGGTTGTCCAGRGAGGTTGTGCAGCCTCCTTCCAGGAGACATTCAGAACACACCTGGCCACGACTTCTATTTTTAAAGCCTGCTCTAGGTTGTGGAGTCTCCTTCTCTGGAGAGATTCAAAGCCTGCCTGGATGCAACCCTGTCTAACATGCTCTAGGTGACCCTGCTTGAGCAAGGGGGTTGGACTAGATGATCTCCACAGGTCCCTCCCAACCTCAGCCATTCTCTCTGTGTGTGATCCTGTGTGACATGGAGATCTGCCAGCTGTTCCTCAGCACGCCCTCAGTCTGGCTTTAACGTCTGCCTCAGCCAGCACTGAGAGCTTTGCCAAACACTAAGCCCTAGGTTGCTCTTTTACCYCATTACCCCCAGGCCTCCAGTCCCTCGCTCCAGGCTCCATCCACAGGTCAGCAGAGCACTGGGGATTTCCACCCATGAGGGCTCTCAGTGCAGCTGGGAAGGGGAAGCTGCAGCTACCCATTAACTAGTAAAACAGGCCAAACTTTGCTCCTGGGCCACATGTACTTGTTAGACATTGTGAAGAGGAATCTCCTTTTGAAGAGCTCAGATCTCTGTGTGTGTAAACTATGCAGCAGAACACATCTCTTCCTCTTCTTGGTGGAAATAAGACAAGTAGGTACATTAACTCACTAGAAATCTCTCTTTTTTTTTTCTGTATTTGCAGCACTCATCCATGGGCACACTAGCACGTGAATAAATAACTCGGGYGGTAGAAACCATTGTATGAGCAGCATCACCCCCCAAAAGACAGCTAAAAAGCCCTTTGAGGGCTTTTTTTTTTTAAAAAAGAGATGCAGCTGAGTGCATGAATGAGCAYGCCTGTGGCTCAACACGTCAGATCGTAACCTTTCCTGTGCTTGAAGAGAAGTAGCTAAGAAGCTTTTCAGAAACAAAAAGCTTGGAAGTCCACAGCAGCCTCGAGCTGACCTGTGAGTGCCACTCAGCAAAAGCAGAGGCAGAGTTTCCTCAAAAATTGCAGAGGGTCCAAAGGACCACCATGATCTTCCCATCAGAGGAGAGCAGTGGGAGGAAAAGTGTAGCTCTTTGGAGAAAGTCTTGTTGTGCAGAGTGTTTTCTGCTTTGCTTCCTGCCCGGTTCTGCTGCCATGAGCTGAATGGACAGCCGCCAGTTAAAGAGCTTCACAAAGCCTTCCCAGAGGCAGAGCTGCTTGGCCATCATCCCACAGCCAATGGGGTTCAGCATGAGGGAGAGGCGGGAGCAGGGGGAGCAGGACCAGGTAGAGGTTGGCCATGATGATGTGGCTGTGGGGGTGATGCTGTGGGGGAGACCCCGCCAAAGCAGGGTGTTGGGGGCAGCAATAGCACAGATATGGGCTCTGCAGGTGCCAGAGGCTTTGGTGTTGCCTCCTTGGAGAAAAGGCTGGAGGATCAGGGCAGAGGAGAGAGCGGTGCGGAGGATGTCGAAGCCCCTGATCAGCAGGACAGCCAGCAGCCCRCAGACTGCATTAATCTTGATGCTGAAACAGGCCTTGCTCACCATGAACACACGGTCGCAGTGCGCRTGAGGGACAATATCGGTGCAGCAGCCACCAGGCTGCAGGGTGGAAGAGGAGACCAGCACCACTCCCATGAAGCTGCTGCAGCAGGCAGTGGTGATGAGAGGGCTGGTGAGGATAGTGGTGCAACTCCAGGAGTAACAAACGGCCCAGTACTGGTCCAGGGCCCCGAGCACGATGACACCACGGTCCATCCTAGTGGCTGCGTGCACAAGGAGCACCTAGGCCAGGCAGGCACCAGTTGAGTGCCTTAAGCCTCGGCCAGAAGCCGCACAAGGTTTTGGCCAGGCCAAGGGGCTCATCGCTACGTCTGTGCGGGAGAGTGCACAGGGGAAAGAGCACGTGGACTCATGCAGGGCCTCCCTCTGCTTGGATGAGATGCAGCAGGCTGCAGTTGCCTGCTAGGGCAGTGGGGTCCCCGGCGTAGATCAGGAGGTGCAGCCACACAGCAGAGCCCACCTGCCTCAACCCCTGCTAGAGGAAAGGCTGCGCAGCTCCGTGGGAAGGAGGCAACGTCTGCAGAGATCCTGTAGCAACAGACCTAGAGCTGCTGGCACAAGAGGGGTCAGAACAGGGTCCACCATCTCTTGCAGCAGCGAGGAGCAGTGCATTCAGCCTATCTGCTCTTTCCGTCTGGCTCTCACTGCAGAGACTGTAGGATCTTCACCATTTTGGCTCCTCTTCCCACCACATCTTTTGGTTAAACTCTCCAWCAGGGTCCACAGCTCTTTGGGAAGGACCTGCAGGCCAACAGACAACACAGCCTCTTACAGCTCATTTCCTTAGCACACAAACAAAGAAGAAAAGCAGCCGGCAGAGCTCAGGCACAGATGTCACTTATGCGCTGTTCAACATTGGCACGATGGCATCAAAGCTGAACACCCAGAACATTTTCCAGCTCTGCATTGGCTGACCTTCACATTTACCACCCCTTTCAGTCTGCCAAACAGGCTTCATTCTTGCCTGTAGCTAGTGACCCATTAAAACATAACCATTCGTAGCACATATGTACAATTCYCCCACCATTATGGGGTCACTGAACTTGGAAAGTTTCAGCAGGAGAGACAGGGGGCATTTAAATGGAGTTTGTACTTACTGCACAGCTCTGTGTAATTTCTGTGGCCCCTCGGAGGMAGCACACGGAGTTCACTGTACAGAGATCTGCACGTGCTCATGCGAATGGGATGTGCATGGGCCAGAAMAGTGTTTCACAAGCTCTGCAGCCACTGAAGGGACAGTTTTCACTAACCATCTCTAAAAGCAAGAAGTTYTCTGCCTTCTTTATCTCTGCTCCAGGATGCACAGCCAAAGGCCTGCTGACAGAGCTGTCACTGAGAAAATGGTTGAGGCAGAGCCAAGGGTTGGACCCAGATCCGGTTGTGCTGATCGCACAGCTGCGTCGTCTGGTCCCTGTGCTGCATCCTCCAAAGATGTGCCCCAMRTCCCGCTCTGCAAAACCCAGAGCGGAGCAAGTAATTCATGGTACGGCAGGGACTTTGTGCTTGCAAATAGAGACAGAATGTCCATAGTGTAGCAGGGATGATGGGGCCTGTTCAGGTGGGAAGTGTCTGGAGATGCTTCATGACAGCCCTACATCATTCTRCAGGTCTAGTTGAGAAGAAGCTGCAGCTGAAGTTGGACCRGCAGCAGATGACAGCTGGAACTTAGAGCCTCTTGCAAGAAAAGGCAGCRAGCACCCGGTCACGGATCTCTTTGRTTTTGAYGCCATACACTATAGGATTCATCATGGGAGGGAAGAGAAGGTACAAATTGGCCATCAAGATGTGCACATGAGGGGCAACGTGGTGACCAAACCTGTGGATTACCGACGAGAGAACCACGGGAATGTAGA
>NW_028186508.1:353154-375911 GCF_003343005.1 Rhea americana | reverse complement strand
CCTACCCCCAGCCAGCAACCCGCACGCAAGGCAAAAGGTTGGTACTTTCATCCTGCCTTGAGCTTATAAGCTTCTGGTGCAAGAAGGGGAATTAACAGGATCCTAGTGAAAACTGGGTCCCTTCTTGAGCTCTCTGAGTGCAGACCCCTTCGCGTCAGCCTGCAGTTCCCAGATTRCACCAACAATAGAACCATAAATGAGAAGAGCTCAAGTTGGGTTTTGTCCCCTCCCACTCCAGATCYGGACCTACATCAGGGCTTGCTTCAAACTGCCCCTCTCCTCTGCTCTCGTTCACTCCGTTCCCTGCCCCAAACATACGCATAGGAGCATAGCAGTGCAYGTGGGAACAGATTCCCGRAGAGGACTCACCAGATTTCTGAACGAGCTGTGAGTATGTGACMGCTCRTCTTCTGCAAAGGCTCTTGTGCAAAGGACCTCAGTCCCTCCGGCCTGCTGAGCAGACTCCAACGGCCGAGCTGCAGCTGCAGAGTTTATAGCTCCGTTGCCTCCAGGGGGAAGATTTCACAAACCAGCAGGGAATCTCCGTGCAGTTCTCACCCTCCCGTGTTCAGCTCCAGAAGACCAACGTTAACTCTTGCCTTTCGGAGAAATGCTAACAGGACCTTGCAAGAGCAAATGGAGGACAGGCTCTGGCCTCTTGCTGCTTGCAGTAAGGTGTCCCCAGTGCAGCCAGYTTGTTGACCAGGTCAGAGTTTGGAGGAAGAGAGAAGCTGCTGCTTGGCTGCTGGGACYTTGAGACATGACCCCGTGTACCATTTGTGAGAACAGGGAGGGCACAACACACAGATGGATCCCACCACCCCAACATTGCTGTTCTCTGCTGCTACAAGAGTCACAGATACCGCATTTCCACGCAGCCCCTTGTATCGCAACAGAAGCAGGTTAAAAACGGGCTGGATGCCCAAACCCAGCACTGAACCATATGTGGARAAACATGAACATAGAGAGGAACTGCTGGTGGAAGTGCAATGCTGAATGCAGAGCAGGTCCATGTGGAAGGTGGCCAGGAACAGCACATAGAAGCAGGGTGGACAAAGAAGGAGACCGAGGAAGGGAAGAGCTTCTGTCACGGACAAAACACTCCCGACCTGGGGAATTTCACTTAACTAAATGTATTGCCAATTAACATAAACTTGTGATTATTGATTCAAGTGCTGAGGGAGAAGGAGAAAAAGACAAACAAACACTAAGGGAAACACCTTCGTCCCCTTCCCCAAAGTCCAGTTCAGCCCAACACCTCTCTCCCCACCCTCTCCAGTCTCATCTCCCCAAGATTTCGCCACACGTTTCCYTCCCAGTCCTGTTGCTGAGGCGGCAGGCGAGCAGGCGGCTGGGCTCAGGGCATTAGGGTTTCTGTCTGCTGCGCCTTACATCTTACTCGTTTTCCTTCACCGTGCCACGTTTCATACTGCTGCTTTGCCCTTGCACAGGTCACCTACAGAAGGCCTGAGGTGCAAGAGAACAAAAATAGCTCAGTACATTCCAACTTCCTTTGCACGGTGTTCCTAGCCTTATACTGGACTCTCTCCAGTAGTTCTATGTCCTCCTTCAGTACGCCGAGGGGTTCAGGCTCTTGAAGCTGCAGGGCCTCAGAAAAGATCCAGTCAATCTCTTTCTCATTATCTCTGATGCTGTGCAACCTGCTAGCTTCTTCCAACAACTCTTTTACTTAGCAACACAGATCTCCCAAATCCGTACAGCACCTGCAGGTAGAAGACCACTTCTCACTGCTCCAGCAGGTCWCCCTGCCCAAAATCTTTATCCTTCTTCTGAAGCTCCATTTCGGTAAAGGCCTCTCATATTTCAGGGAAAGTTGCGCCAGCAGGTACTGGGGACATGTTGCTATGCAACATACCATCACCGCTGCAGAGAAAGCCTGTGCTGCCCCTTCCTGCATAAACCACTACCTCTTTTTGCTGTACATTTGGCTAAGCTCTTATGTAGACCCTCATGAGCAACAGCTAAAATGGTGCTTGACCCACCCAGAGGTCAGCTGGAACAAAAGCTTCAAGGTCCCTTTGATCAAGAACAGCTGACAGAACTTGCTAGAGCCTGCTAGAGCCTGCCAGGAGCCCTAGCTTTCTGTAACTATCATTTCCTGGCAGCAGCAAGTACCCTCATGTTCCTGGAAGGGTTCCCAGAGATCCTTCAATGATCACAGAAGTTCCTAGAAGATCTCAAAGCGGGGCCCAAAAATTGCTGTACCAGCTGCTGCATCTGCTGAGTGCCTCTGTCGAGTGCCTCTGTCAGCTGCTCCCTCTCTACAGGTCTTTGAAATGTCAATACTTCCTCTCCCCGAGGGTTCTCCGTGGCAATGCATTGCATTCACATCCCTGGCAGCACTGTGGGTTTGGGTCTGACCCCTTGGGCTGGTGGGCAGATGGGCTCAGCAGGAGCAGCAAAGGTGGAGTCCCACAAATGTCCATCCCTGTGCTGCTGCAGGCCTCYCTCCTGCCACTGCCATGAGGTGCCAGGCACAGACCCCAGCAAACCAGGGCTGGCACCAACCTGCTGCTCCAGCACATGAGGCTCTGCCTGCCGACAACTGGTGAAAACGAGGCGCGTGGAGAAATGAGGGAAGAGTACTCAATGGGTTATAAAAAAAAGCAGATTTCAAGTATTCATGTTTTTGCACGAAAATGTTTATTTTCTCTTTTCCCTGGCCTCCCCTTCTCCCACTGCTGCTTGCACCAATGATGTAGAAGGGATGGAGCAGCAGGTAAAAGAAAACAGCTGAGGAGGCTTTGGGCTGCACTGAGTTGGAAGGGACATGGTGGGAGAAGGGCTCTGTGTCACGCTTCGGGGAGCGAGCACTCCAGAGATGCAGCACCGACCAGGACAGAATGACTGCACTGCTGGTAGCCACCTTTTCTGGTGGAGTGCCCATGGCCCTCTGGGCGTGTTACACATTCCCTAGAGTCAAAATCTTCCTAAGAATCAGTGCCAGCTGCCTGGTACGAAATACTCKTCCCTACCTGCCAAACTCATCCAGCAGTGCAGCGTCACACTGGAGCTGCTGAGGGGACTGAGCTATGCTCCCCAGCTGTTGCATCCCCTGATCTGTGTGTCATCTTGGCTCTGCACAGTGGGGGCCATAAAGTTGCTATCTGGCAGATCAGAGGCTCGGTGGTATTTATCTGCTCCAGGGTGTGTCTTCTGAGCTCAGCTTGAGACCCACCTCCGTGGTTTCTTGGGCCTGACACCAGAGCTGGAAATCCCAGAGCTGCCACAAGCAGCTGTTGGGAGCCTCTGCATGTCTTCGTCTCAATYCAGGCACCAGCCCATGTGCAAAAAGGCTACCCATAACTACTGCTGGTCCTGTCGCTCTAGGGAAATGGTCCCTGACTGACCTGGGTGATGATTTGTCAGAGGGGATTTTGCCTCTCCATGGGGTCCCAGATCTCTCTTCACCCCTGCTATTGCTGCTGCCCTCTACCATGTGCACACAGGACATGTGAGACAAGGGACTTTCCATGGAGTTTATTTACAGTTGATTTAAAGGCATGAATAAGTTAAAGGAGTTCACACACACACACATACACACATACACATTTTAAGGGACCTTCCAGGGAACCAGAGTTCACATAAGGTSAAGTTTTCAGAAACAGCAGTGACTTAGAGGCCTCACAGGGCTGCTGAATGTCCCACTAAAGCTTTACCCACTGAAATATGTAGCACATAGTTACCCTGCAAGATTTTCCAGGATGCAGCAGTCTATACCACTGATTTTGAGTGTGAAAATCTTATCAGGTGTCTGAATACCTTTGAAATTTTATTCCCATATTTTATTCCCATATCCAGACACTCAGAAGGATGCCAGTGCCTAGCCCCCAATAAATCAAAATCCCTCTGCAGATCAGGCCCAAAGATCTCAGTCCTCTTTGGAAACARTATGAACACTCCTATACCTGGATGCTTTTGAGATTAAATTAGAATTCACAGAAGACTGAGCCCACAGTGCAGAATGATCCAAACACTTTGTTTTTCTTTGGAGAAAAGTGTTTAAAAATAGAGTTGTATGGGGGGAAGATGTGATAATGTAAGTGCTTTGGACAAAGAAACAGTTGCCCAGCACCCACCAGGACCAGCCCATTAGTTTCRTTTCAGTGAACTTTYGGCCTCTCAAATCCAGGCATCTAGTRCAGGTTCCCTTTCCAGTCACTGGAGAGAAATGGACATTTCTGGGAGATAATTCAACTCATCTAACCTCACACCTATTTGATGATGGGGTGAATCTCCTTCTAGGAGAGTCTCCCTCTCTCAGTATCTGCCCTGTCATTATCAGCAGGTGAGATACTGAGTCCTGCCAACCGCTCTAGGAGTTTAACAATCCGTTCTCGAATCTGCTTTGTCTTTATGCCGTAAATGAGTGGGTTGACCATGGGAGGGACTGTCAAATAGAAATCAGCCACCAAGACTTGGGTGTGAGGATTCAAGCCAAGGGAAAACATCTGCAGGTACATGGAGAGGAGGCCACCTATGTAAAACAGCAGGATGATGGAAATGTGGGACCCGCAGGTGCCAAGGGCCTTGAGGCGTGCCTCCTTGGACGGCAGCCTTAACAYGGACCTGAAGATCATACCATAGGAGAAGGTGATGAAGATGGAGTCTGACCCCACCAAGAGTGTTGCCACAATGATGCTGTAGAGATTGCTGGTGGATGGGTCGGCACAGGCCAGCTCCACCACAGCCATATGCTCACAGTAGGAGTGAGGGATGACTCTGGTTTTGCAGTAGGGTAAGCTGGTGAGAAGGCACATCAAAGGGATCATGACAGCAACTCCTCTGGCTAGAGACAGCAGCCCTATCTGGGTGGTCCTTGAACTCGTCAGGATGGTGGTGTATCTCAGGGGATTGCAAATGGCTATGTACCGATCAAAGGACATGGCCAGGAGCACCCCCGACTCCACTGCTGTGAACGTGTGGATGAAAAACATCTGGATGAAGCAGCCCTCAAAAGCAATTTCTCTTGCATCCAGCCAGAATACACCAAGCATTTTGGGAACCACAGCAGTCGAGAAGATGAGGTCAATGGCAGCCAGCATGGACATGAAATAGTACATAGGCTCATGGAGGCTTTCATCAAGCTTTACAGTGAGAAGGATCGTACTATTCCCCAGCAAGGTCATAATGTACATAAAGCAGAATGGGATGGAAATCCAGATGTGGAGAGTTTCCAGGTCAGGGATGCCCACCAGGAGAAAAGGCAAAGAGTAGGTGCTGGATTGGTTGGTGACTGAGATAGCCAGTGTAAACCAAGCCAGCTCTCTGTTCTGGACTTCAATTTCCTGAAACACACTGACAGAAGGGTTAGGGTTTTGTTATTGTCTGTTTGATTATAAAACTGTTTGCGCCTCRCAATTTTCACACGTCACACAATTTTATTGCATTTATTTGGGGCCTCTTTTATCTACAATGAGGCTTTTAAACTGCTGCTGTGGTCAGGGATGCCTTCTGCTCCCCCTTCCAGACACTATTTTGTCTCTAACATTTGCAGCGTGCGTATCTGCCTGATGGCTCGAGCCATAGAATGTTGTTCTATAAACATGCCCACAGCAAAAACTGAGATGAGAGAAAATGATTTTCCAAGAGACAGCCATTGCTAAGGTTAGTCAAGGAGGGCACAATTAAAATGATACTACCCATACACACGTATACAGTCCATGAAACTGAGGGTCAGAAGAATGCAAAATACTGTCCTGGGTGATGTTCATGTCACAAACAGTGGAGTTATACCCATTTTTCCTCTCCAAAGCCCAATAACATAGATTTTTCTCTAAAGTAAGTTTTCCTGAAAGATATTCCGTCAGTGCCAATTTGTGGGCATCCAGAGATGGAGAAGTTGCATCCTTTGGCATTTTGTCTCAAGTGCTAATCATTTGCATGGCTATAACCACATGCTTTTCTTCCCATTTGGCATTACCATTCCTTCCAGCCATAGCGTCCTACTCTACCGTCTACACTTGGCCAGACAGCCCTTTATGGCACAGTATTTCCATTCCATGAAGGTACATRCTTCCTATGACTGAAGAATTATTCCTAATACATTGAAGGTCTGTACCACTATCTCTTTGTCTTTTTGAGAGGCTTTTTTTTTCCCGCATATTTCCAAGATTTCCAAATATTTGGGGGAAAGTCTCCCCATTTCCCTCTTATGCATGCAAAGTTTCACTAGCTCATCGGGCCTCAGTACTGTCCTCAGAGTGTGCCATGAGTTGCTTTCCAGAGTCTCTGTTTGCCAGGACACAGTGCCCCGAACACCTGGTCTACTCTCCTTGCCCTGATACTCAGCTTATTGCAGATGATCACATCTGCCAATCTCCCTATACTGCTCTGCAGGCCTCTCCCCATCGTTATTCGTGATGCAGCTTTTCCTGGGTCATACACTGATATGTCTACATTGAATATGTACGGATTTGGGGATAACTGATGAAAGTAGTACAGAACAGCTTCTCGTCTAGAGCCAGCCCTTATGGAGTCCCTGCAGAAACACAACCATTTTGTGATGATTGTTCACTGACAACTTCATTCTACAGTCTCTTAATTACCCAGTTCTTCATCCTCTTCATTAGCAGCTCACAGATGTTGCACGTTGCCAGCTCTTCCCCTGGAAGCAGGCAGCATGTTGCTTGCATAACTCCATGTGCAGTACACACACACRCAGATTCACCAAACTTGCTATCTCATAGGAAAATGAGATCAGATTTGTTTGCCAGAAGCAATCTCCTGCAAAGACACGTTGATTGCCATTAATTTGATTTGATTCCTGTTCTTTAATTCTTTATTGACCAAATCTCCTATTAACTTGTTTCTCATTTGGCAGGAGATTGCTGTCAGGCTGACCAATCTGTAACTAACCACATCATCTTCCTTTCTTGCTAAAGTAATGGCCCGAGGAAGCATGTCTCCAGCCTCCATAACGTGCCAGGACTAATAAAATTTGGCAAAACAGGCTAAAGAACTCTTGGTCCAACTGAAGACACCTTGCCTTCATCTGCTTTTATCTGCTTTCTCTCCACTTAATAGTTTCTAACTTGCATCGGACCCTGACTGGCTCCCCGTTTCATTTTTGTCCCTGGTGTTTTAAATGAAGTATTAAGGGCTCTGTTCACCTTCCTAACCACAGCTGTCCTTTCCTGTAAGCATGCCAGGGTGCAGGTTTGGCTATTCACTGCATTCTTTCAAAACATCTCTCTCTTCTCTGCAGGTTTCTTGCCTACATTCCTTCCACCTTTAAGTTTTATCAGCTTTGGCCAACCGGAACTTGATGAAACATCGGCCATGGGTATTACCTGCTGAAATGCATTTAGATCACCTCTACCAGTTCCTAGGCACACGCTGACCCTTTGTTTCTGTCATTTAATTCCTCTTTACCCAGCCCTTTACTGCAGGGAAGGGCACAAGAATGAGCCCAGTCGTTGGCACAGTGTTCTGGACACCCATTCAGGCCACAGGTGAAGCTCCAGCGCTGGAGTAATCATCCTTCAGACCATCTGAGCATCCTGACCCAAGAGCTTGTAGCTGCTCCCGTGTGTGACCGTGGTGCTTGCTCTCCTCCACAAGTTGCACTGCAGATGCAAGGAGCCTTTCCAAAATAATGCTTTGCCCCCAGTTCCCAGCTGTGAAGTCAAGCTGCCCTCCTTTCTGATTTTTGTTGGAGAGYACTTCAGTCTTTCTGGGCCATTCAGATTGGAGTTGCTAATGACCTGGAACTGAGTCGTGATCCTTCGTCAAGGGGCTGCCTGTCCCTTCCATCATCTTCACCCAGTCCCAAGCACGCTTCGGGTCATGTGAAATAATCCTGCCTCTCATGTTCTGCTTGTCTGTGAGGATTCCCGGTGCACTTGCTTATTATTCCTATGCCTACTATTGCGCAAAAGCATTGCAGAATAATACCTATGACTGAAAATTTAACCTGTTTTACTTGTTTCAGCCAATTATTTATTGGTTTGTGCAAAGAAAAACAAACTGACTCTTTACCATTTAACAATTTCTGGGTCTAGTTAAAAAGTTTGATATTAGTTGTTTACTTTAACTCAAGGCTTATTTTTACCTGAAAAATACTTTTAAAAAATCAGAATTCTACAGATTTTGGTTTGCAATTTATTTTAATAAAAAAAATTATGATATACATTTCAGAGAACTGACCTTTTCAAGAGGATTTCCAGGAAGAGCACAGTCATCTTTTTCCTGACTCAAACTGTGTGCATACACAGAGCAAACACTAAACTCGCCTCAGGCTCCAGTCCCACGGCACTGGAATCAGGTTGCCATATCCTGTGGGCGACAGAAGCCCGGCTAATGTCAGGCCACTGGCACAGCCGCCCACCCACCTCAGCTCATCCTTCACCTCAAGGATGCTCACACCAAGAAGAAACTCCTCTCTATGTGAAGGCCAGGCTGCAGGTCTGGGCATAGATCACCCAAACAGCCCTGCTGGGAGTTTCCTCCTAGAGAGCAATTCCCATGGCTACCAGCCTTCTCCAGACATCACCTACAATAATCTCAGCAAAGAGGCTGGGTTTAGTCCCAAGTCAGTTTTCGCTCATCTAATTTCTTTCTCAAATGGCAGATGTTTGGAGGTGACCAAGTAAGAAAGGAACAGAGTGAGCAAGTTGTCTCCAGAAGAAAGACCTTCTTCCCCTTTCCATCCAGAGAAAATGCAAGTGCAATCTCACCTCCGGCTGCTGCCGGATCGGTAGCGCTTCTGACTCTTCCTAGGGCCATGCCATGTCATGAGCTGTGCTACCTCTCCATCCTCTCCCAGCCCAGAACCATAGGCAGCACTCTAAGAGCCAGGTTACAAGTTTCAGACTGGTGCTCTGAAAAATACAAATTCAGGATAGCCGAAACATTTTGACATCTGTTTTTTTCAAGTTGCCAGGAAGGAGTGCACCAGAAAAACACCACAAAGACAAGATTTCTGACATCCGGAGAATGACACCTTTGGACTGATTTTGAATTTGAATGAATTGCACTGAGGTTCATTTTTAAAATAATGTAAAATTTCAAGGTCTAAACAGAACATTCTGGGTGGGATTCATGTGAACAAATACAAGTGACATTTGTAGACGTGGTATCTGTCTACATCTGGAGCTAGCCTTCCAGATTTGCAAAATATCTGTGGATAGAAACAGTGCTTTTAGGGCAGTATTCATCACAACCTAAAGCTGATACCTGCTATAGTCAGAGGAATGATGCACATCCACCAGTCTCTCTCCCAGAGCTGTAAGGGAGATGGTGGTGACTATGTGGACCTCTGGCTTTCAAAGTGTTCATGGAGGGCGAGAGGTGTTCCAGTTCCTTGCTGTCATACAAAACATGCCATGCAACTATGCATGCTTTTCTTCTGAATCTTTACATTAACAGAGCCAGTTCCCTACCTTCCCTCTGCTCCTCCTCAGCCCTCAGACCCAAGGAGCATTCTGGCTCTTATCAGTCCAAAATACTGCCTGCAGAATATCTCATCACCCAAGGCCAGAGATAGGCTTTTCATGTGCTGACCCAGAACTGTAGGGCCACAGAATTGGTCCTTGTGCCTGCACTTTCCAGATAAAACCTGTCATTTCTGGAGGATCTGACCTGTCCGAGCCCTTTCCAGATGAATCCTGGATCCCAGGACAGGAAGATTCTAGCACCCARCAGTGTCACCTCACTCAGGATGCTGTGACATCCAGACTGGGTCTGCAAATCCTGGCTAGAAGCAGCTGACTGGCACAGAGAGGGCTCAGAGAAGTCTGGGAAGCAGCTGATCTACTGGCAGCAAAAGTTAGCCCCACTCAGGACACACACTCAGACCTATGGCATGCTAGGATTAGCTGTTACTGAATATATGGTCACTACAGCAAGACACTGGATTAGTAAGTATTCCCAAACCACTCAGTGTTTACTTTCACTACTATGAGGTATGGAGATCAGGATCATGCATCTCCCCACTTTGGTTTCCTCATCCAGCTTGTGCAATCTATTGGATTGACAGAGTCCTTTAAAGAGTTCAGGATGTTTTCTCSCCATCATCATCTGCTTCTAGCTGTTCCTCCAGACTATGGGCAGGTCTCTGACCAGCTGTTTCCAGTGCTCTGCAGAATAGCTGGTGAGAGACCACTTTTCTGCTCTGAGTGACACACTGGTATACTTCACTAGGTCATCATATTAYTTACTGAATGCTTAGTTACGGTCAGCACCCACAACCCCAGAAAAGCTGGTCTGTGCTCAGGGGCAGTCAGCCTTTTCTGCAGGAGAGGAGCCTTTTCTGCAAGAGAGGCCTCTGCACGGCTAGASGACCTGCAATGTGTGACAGTCCTCCATTGCTAGTCCTGCTAGTCTAGCAGGGAATAAAAAAAAGACAGCATAGAAGAAAAAAATCCCACTCACAACAGAATCTGTGTATTGACATAAAAATACAYAAAGCCCTAAACTGCTGCTTTACATTCTCACAGGAACATTCATGGCATTGGAACATCTCCAAACTCAACCGTGGCGGCTCACTCTTCTGTATCACCTGGAAAAAAGGACAGGAAATGTGACCCTGATATTTGCCCCATCCCAAATACCTCTTGTCACGTCACAGAGAAGGGTCCAAAGTGGCCACTAAAGCTAATGAGCGCTCTCCCCTCCCAGGGCTCTGTACACAGAGCACGYCCAGTGGGGATGAAATTGGTGTCCCCTGCTGATGAATACGCCTGGAGCACTGTTGGTTACTCTGTCAGGCGTGAACCTTCCTGGAAAACAACACTTTCAGCACCGCCCGACGGATCTGCTTGGTTCTCATGCTGTAAACGATGGGGTTCAGCACGGTGGGAAGGGTCAGGTAGAGATTGGCCAGGAGAACTTGTGCCCCCACAGATACACTGCTGCCAAATGCCTGTATATATATGGAGACCACTCCAGGGATGTAATACAGCAGCATCACACAGATATGACACCCACAGGTGCTGAAGGCCTTCCTGCACGATTTCTTCCTCAGGACAGCTTGAAGGATCACCCCATAAGACACAGCAATGAAAGCCACGTCCATCCCCACTATAAGGGAGGATCCAGCCAYGCTGTAAAGGTTGCTGGGCCAGGGATCTGCACACGCCAGCTTTGCCACGGCCACGTGCTCACAGTACGAGTGGAGAACCACACAGGACCGGCAATAAGACAGATTTGTCATCATCCACGCCAAGGGAGCCATGAAGAGGAGACCTCTCCCCACAATGGCCAGACCCATTTGGATCATTGTCTGGCGATTCTAGACAGCTTGGTACTTGAGAGGGTGACAGATTGCAACGTAGCGGTCAAAGGCCATGGCCAGGAGCACTCCCGACTCCTCCGATGTTGTGGAGTGAACAAGGAACATCTGAACAAAACAGGCCACGTAACCAGTCTCCGTAGAGTCCAGCCAAAAGATGCTCAGCATCTTGGGGACAGTGGACGTCACCATCACCAAATCGATGACTGCTAGCATGGCCAGGAGGCAATGCATGGGGTTACGCAGGGAGTCATCCAGCCCAATGACAAGCAGAACCACACCATTTCCTACCAAGGCCATGATATATCCYGAACAGAAAAGGATGCCCAGGTAGGTGTGGAAAGCTTCCAGGCCAGGAACACCCACAAGGAGGAAAGAGAAAGAGCTGCTGTTGGGGCACTTGAAGGGGTCCGAAGCCATGCGGGAGAATCTTRCTTTTGTGCTTAGGAAAAGGGAAAATATAGCAGCTCAGGAGCCTGAAGGTGTTCAGAACTAAGACTGAGAAGGTGGGGACAACGAAGCAAGCCACGAGCCAAAACAGGAATCCTCGTTATCGTGATGTATGAGATGGGAGTGCTACAGCGTAACAGGGCTGGGTGTGGGGAATGGATCAGAAATGTGGAATAAAGGGTACTTTCACAGTTTGCAAGTTACTATCAAAGAGGAGCAAAGAGAAGCACAGAGTTACTATCAAAGAGGAGCAAAAAGCAAAGAGGAAGATCATCTTTCTGCTTGTGCCACCCGGGATGACCAGCGTGCTTTGGCAGCACACTGCTTGCAAAAAGGCTTGTTTCTTTATCAGTTGCTTACCACCACTCACTTAACATCTTGAGATATGCTATGAAAGGAGGGCAAATGGTCAGTGGCTTGGAATGAAACTCCTGTGAACAGAGCTTTTCCTTAGCTGTCTTGGCTTCCTTGCAATGAAAGACGTAGGCTCAACATAGGAAGTTCTTCCAAATTTGTAAGGCAAATGGTGGTCTCAGAACATGGCCTGGGACATCAGCGAGACCATGAAAGTGCCTTTCGCTATGCTGTCTTCATTCTGTCGTTCTCCCATGAGAAAAGCCTGTAAAACTAGGAAGTAGCAAGAGGGAAAGATTCATTTCTGGGATTTTATTCTGGCTGGAGAAGCTCGAAGGTAACGCAAAAACACCACAGAAAAATCCTGGAGAGACAAGAAGGAGAAGAGTATGTGTTGTGGGTAGGAGCTACACATTCATTTGTGACTAAACATTGCTACCGCTTCTGCTGCATCTCCCCGCAAAGCTGCAAAGACCACRCAAGTGCTGACAGCACCAGGCACCTCTCCGTTAAGAGAAATGGCTTGCGTGATCACCCATCAATCACCTTTTAGCAAACAGCAAGCTATGGGGTGGCCCATGAGTGAGAATACTCATGCTAGTGACAGCACGGAATAAAATTCATCTGTGTGCAGCCCACTCCCAGCATCATTTGACTAAAACCAGGCACGGTCAGTGTCACACTAATGAGAAGCAGAAGCTAGACTCATTCAGAATAGTAACAAAGTAGATTTTGGGAGACAACTAACTAAGGAAACACAGAGCTTGAACTTTCAGTGCCAGCGAGTAGACTTTTGCAGGATACCCCCACCTGAACTAGGGCTTAACCCTGGGTGTGGGGCTCCTGCGAGAGCTGCTGGATCAAAAGGCCAGTCAGAACAGAAATGCTCACCTTCTGGCCTAAAAGGCTATGAATCAGGACATTCTGCAGACTGAAGCCAAATTAAAAAGCTTCTTTAATTATTGCATTCTACACCCTGGTAACCAGCAGCTGCAGGAGYTGGATGTGACCCCAAATTTGCACAGAGCGGTAAGGCTGACCAGGCTGACCGGGTGCATGTTCCAGAGCAGCCCCCACACTGGCAGGGGCAGGCACCAGCCTTGCAGACTGGCCCCTCCTGCAAAACAGCACTGTGAACCCTGAGATGCTGCAAGCTCCAGCTCAGCTCACCTACCTCTGACCATCTCTGCGAGGGTGTCTCTACACGACCCCAGGACACGGCTGAGCAGCCTGAGCACACCTACCTAGAGCCATCGGAGATGCCCAGCGTGTCCCTCCCTCGGCCCACGCTCCCTCTCCAGCGGGTGCAGGTCCCCTGCAGGCCCTGGGTGACTGTCTGACTCCCCCATATGGATGCCTGAGGGCATCTCAAAAGGCTCCAGACATCCAAATAAGGGGCAGCAAAATGACACCCTAAGAGTCCAGAGGAGAGGGAGAACGTTGCCAAYGGAGCCTAGCAAGGGCCTCAGCTCACCAGATGTGGGGACCTGCCCTAGGGTGAGCTGAGCTGCTCTGCAAGATTGACTGACCCCACGGCTAGGTCCCCACCAACTGCAGTCATGGCTTAGGCGCTTACTGCTCAKGCACACAAGCACACTGGGCACCTACCTGCAGGCACCTACGGGTAAGCATCTGCAGCCAGAGCTGAGTCCCCAGGTGCCGACACTGGAGGGAAGAATAKTTCTGCTTCCAGAAGCTCTGCTCCACAAGCCTGGCACAATCACGCAGTAGCTTCCATACCGTTATCAGCATGGTAGCAGTACTGAGGAAGCCTGATCACTGGCCAGGACTTGGCCTGGGAAASRGGAAAACAGCCCAGAAGGGCTCTAWAGAAACTCCCGGTCCCGTCAGCTGAGAAAGCTAAGCACGGGTGCCTGTCTTCTCTGCAGGGCTGCCACCTGGACGGCTGCAGCAGTGCGTCTCTGTGTAGCACAAAGCGCAGCAATGCTGGAGTGTTTAATCCGCCTCCTGGGATTCCCCGGGGAGAGGACAGGAGGAGGACACAGGGATTCATTGTCTGTTTTGTGAGGAGACGGAAAATTTCAAGGGGACTTCAGCGTCTTTCATTAGCTCTCCATCATCACGCCATACCGTCGAGGTCTCCTTTCTTCTCTCGTCAGTCACATAAAGCCATGCTGCCCCACATAAGGCAAGCAGATACACTTRGGTCACTGCAGGCGTTTGAGCTGCATAGGGCCACATAAGCACGGTACTGAGAGGGGCGGTCGAGAGAGCTTCCCCCCAGGCTGTGCCCAGCTGAGCTCCACTTCTGCTTTGCCCTTTCACTTTTGCCTCCACTCTCAGGGCTTCGTGATGCCCGCAGCCTGGGGGGTGTGAGATGCAGAGACAGCTTCCRTTGCAGCTCCATTTTGTGGAGAGGTCCCCAGGGAGCTGCGCTGCCCCAGGAACTCCGTTCCAACCAGCCAGCCTTAGAGAGCCTGGGGGGGGGGGGTCCAGCATTGCCTTGCCCCAAGCACGGAGTGGGAGGCGCAGGCCTGAGGCAGCGTGAGTGCCTCAGCCCTGAAACTGGGGAAGCTTCAGTCTGCCAGAGCTTCTGCCTCAAGGCAGCTCCCACGAGCTGCAGCTGAAAGCCTGCTCAGGACAGGGCCTTTCTACCATCCATCATTCAGGTCCCTGGACTCCAAGCACTGTGTCCCCTTGTCAGCCCTGGTGCCACGCTCTCAGGTGTCCTTTCTTCCTGCCCTCTCCTCCTTCCAGAGACCAGTATCTTCTCCCCGTCTGAACAAGTCCATCCAGGCACAAATGCACCCACTCCTCCACCCTGCAGAGGCCTCAGGGTGTCGGATGTTTTTCAGCCCTCCTTTCCAGACACACAAAATAACATCGTTCTCTTTGCCTGGAGGGAATGTCTAGGCTGCAAGGTCAAGTGGCAGGGGTGGGATGTAGTGTTACACTGTAGGTTGGGAGAGCACCTTTAAGCAGGACTCTTCTATGTTTAGGCTGTTGTAGACTTCACTTGAGCTGTTGAAATGTCTCTACTGCAGATCAGGACTTCTTGGTATGTCCAGGGCAAGACTGTCTTCCCAAGAGAGCGCTCGTGTGCTTCTCGCACACTTGGAGACCTGCTGTGTCATGCATGTTGGGGTGCTTATTGCTCTTGCCTTGAGGAGATTCCTGGCTGCTGATCTGGCCCCACYGTGCAAGCAGACACTGCCCCGGAGTGCTTGCAGATGGAGACTGGCCAGCCACTCGGATCAACACAGAGAGAAAACACAGCGCTCACACAAACACAGGCAGCGCCAGTGACCCCATCCTTTCCCCGCTTTGGCTGACCAGGATGAAAGCCTTTAGCGGAAATTCTGTGCACAGATGTACACATACAGGGATCCCTCTCATTGCTGGCCCTGGACACACAGCCTAGCCAGAAGCTGGCCCTGGGTCCCATGGTCTCCCAGAYGCATCACGCACAGACACAGACACGSAAGCAAATGTCTCTCCAGCAGCTGGAGACCTATGGCCTTGCCAGGAGCCAACCTCCAGACCCCACGCTCTCTCCAGGAGACAGCTTGGACTCCCTGGTCCCACCAGTAACAAAACCCTTAGACCCTCTGCTCTCTCCAAGATCCAGCTCAGACTCATGGTCGCTCCAATACCAGGCTCCCAAATTTCTTACGCTGGTTGTGGGTTGGTCCAGCTGGATATGTGCTAGTGGTCGTGTGTTGCCGTGCATGCACTGTGTRCACGCCCTGCGGCCTCTCCAGTGCCAGCACCCTGTGTTCATCAGCCCCTGTGACCTGTGGTCCCAGTGCAGTGGGTGGCACTCAGACACACACCCCTGTGCACATGGAACAGGGATCCTCTCTCCCAGGAAAGTAGTTAGAAATGGAGTTTAATGAGAGCACAGGACAGACTGTGAGTCAGGGCATGGCCAGACAGGCATACAAACCAGCTCCCTGTTCACACACAACTGGCCCCTTTTATCTCCTTATCCCTGTTTTCCCRTGGTTGTTTCCCACACCTCCCATCCACCTTGCCTSCTCCCTTTCCCCACCTTTGATTTGTTCACTGCACATCCCATGATGAGTCCCGCACAATCCCAGACTGCCCTTCCCGGTATCCCATAATGAGTCCTCCCCAAGCAGGAGCTCCCCTCAGCCTGTAAGGTGACCCAGGAGACCTTCTGCCCATCTTAGAGGTCTCACGTCAGGCCATGGGCTCATTGTCCCCCTGGGACAGCTGCGTCGGGGGCTCTGCTACTCCARAGAGGTTACTGGGAAGCTCCCTCCTGCCTTGCTCCTCTGCTCCTTCATGTTTATGGAGATGAGTCTTTAATCACATAGACAGACAATCTCAGCACCCCACAGACCTGTTCCTGATGCAGTGACGAAGCTCCCCTGTGACAGGATAATATCCATCACGAGAAGAAGGCTAGGTGYGATGCAGAACCTCTGCTGCAGCCATAAGTAGGACAGATGTGGGACAAGGCACAGAGAACAGCAAGGCCCTCTGCTGTCCATGTCTGCCTCCCACCGCAGCACTTCTCATGTGCAGAGGGACCCAGCAGCCATTTCTAAAATCTCTAGTGTGATCGTACATGTTACACAGTGAAGAACTCTTCAAAGAAGTGGCAATCAGGTGCTACTGAACTCATGATCTGGTGTAGTCCCACCGTAGCGATGGGGAACAGAGGCAGGGGAGATTCAGAGTGGTATTCAGGTAATTTTCTTTGGTGACAGTGAGAGATGAAAGTGCTGTGTTGTGTGAGTTCAGGGAGGTATTTACTGTGCGTGGGTACCTGCTCCCCGGGGCTGACAGGCCTTCGTGGAGAGGGAAGGGATGTTCTCAGATGTCCTGTGCCAGGACACGTTTGGATCTGCACTTGCAGCCTCAGCTGAGCTCAGCAAAGCATTTAGCTGCTCCTCAGCACCTCAGAAAGCAAAGCTGGACACCCCTGAGCCCTTCAGGCTGGATAAAGCACTGAGCAATCTGTTCTCACCCCACGGCTGACCCCGCTTTGAGCTGGAAGTTGGACTAGAGACCTTCCAARGTCTCTTCCAGCCTGAATTATCCTATGTCCCTATGATCCTATGTCCCTTAGTCTCCTGGCACAGCTGCACTGCACATAAATGAGCAAGTTAGGAAAATGCAGCTATTTGCAGTGGTTTGGTTGCACGAGGTCATTTTGCGGGAATAGGTTAAGGCAGTGGCTGAAATCTTTTCTTGCATTGGGAGATCCGTGGGAGCTGGACCACATAGAGGTCTCTGCCTTSTGCTAGGGCCTGGCAGGGCAACAGCTGCCTGAAGTCCTCAGTGCTGTTCTGAATTCAGTGAGTACCAACATTTCCCRGGGCACCTGTGGGCATGCTGAGAGTCAAGTAGACTTGAGGCCAAGTAGAGGTTTTCACCATTCTAGGGACAGACGGGACATTTCTTCATGAGTCCCAGCTGTGTGCCCTCAAGGCCAAGCCCCATCATTCCTCCCGCCGTGGGTCACAGTCCCCTTCGGAAGATCACTCTGAGTGCTCCATCACGAATCTGCTTTGTCTTGATGCCGTAGATCAGGGGGTTGAATGCTGGAGGAACAAGGAAGTAGAGATCAGCCAGTAGGACCTGCACATGGGGCAGGAGTTCCTGGCAGTACCTCTCCACGTACATGGAGAGCAGCCCGGGGATGTAGAAGAGGGCCATGATGCAAAGGTGTGAGCCACAGGTGCTGAAGACTTTTTTGTGGGCTTCTGGGGAGGAGAGGCTGAGCACGGTTCGGAGGATGAGCGCATATGAGAGGGCTATGAGCAGAGTCAAAGCCAGCCACGTAGGTGGAGATGGAGAGGCTGTAGGTGTTGCAGAAGGCAGTGTCAGCACAGGCCAGTTTGAGCACGGCCATGTGCTCGCAGTACGAATGGGCCACGACTGCCGGACCACAGAAAGGCAGGCGGCGAATGTGGAAGGTGAGGGGGCTCATGAAAACCACAGCTCTGAGCCAGGCAGCAAAGCCCATGGTAGCCACGACGGGGCTGGTCAGGATGGATGTATACCGCAGTGGGTTGCATATGGCCACGTAGCGGTCAAAGGCCATAGCCACCAGCACCCCCGACTCCATCGCGGAGAAAGCATGAACAAAGTACATCTGCGTGAGGCAAGCATCCAGGCTGATGGCAGTGGAGTGAAACCAAAAGATGCCCAGCATGTTGGGGGTGATGAAGGTGGACATCACCAGGTCGATGACAGCCAGCATGGACAGGAAGAGGAACATGGGCAGGTGCAGGCTGGATTCAGCCTTTATCACCCACAGGAGGCTGCTGTTCCCAGCCAAAGTGATGATGTACATGATACAGAAGGGGATGGAGATCCAGYTGTTTTCAAAGAAATTGTGTTTTTGTTATTGCCACAAATACTTCAGTAAAGTTGCAAAACAGGATGGGGAGGAAGAAAAATGTGTAGGGTCAACATCAGGATGAGTGCATATTCACCTAACACACCCATTTGCAAAGACACACCCCTCATAGCCAGACACCAAGCTCAGGCAGTTGCTTAAAACTAGGAAGTGAATATATGGAGGGTTACAAGGTGGGCAGAAAAGGTATGTGTGAAAGGACAGACTTTAATTTCTAAGGTGGTAACAGTCTTCTGTGAAGTGCTGTGATGAAGAGGAKAGTCATGAGGTGACATAAACATGTGGAGAACCAAGCATATGGGTAGAGTTGACCACCATTATTTTTTCATTCCAAACAGGAATGTTGAGTTCACTTTCTAAAACTAATTAGTTGCACCAGTGACATTCTTTGTGATGATACTTGCGTTCAGGGTCTAGTCAAGGTGGTATAAAGAGGATCCAGTTTTTGCARAGGATGAGATTTTATTAAGTATCCAAAGGGAGGATGTCAAGGGGATRGGGACAAACTATTTTCAGTAGTGCCCTGTGACAGGACTAGAGGGAACAGGCACAAACTGAACCACAGGAAGTTCTGCCTGAATATATGGAAGAATTTCTTTACTGTGAGAGTGATGGAGCACTGGAATAGGTTGCCAAGAGAGGTCTCCTTCTCTGGAGATATTCAAGGCCTGCCTGGATGCCATCTGGTCTAGCAGGCTCTAGGTGACCCTGCTTGACTAGATGATCTCCAGAGGTCCCTTCCAACCTTACTCATTCTGTGATTCTGTGCTTTAGAGGGTCTTTCTACCATGAAGCCTGCTTTTTGCTGCTCTGAACTACATTCCATCCTGCCTGGCACTAGGGACCAGCTGGAGTCAAGACCCCTTCCACCCGACCAGGTTCACCGCCCATTCCTGGACTGGCTTGCTCCTCATCCCATAGATGCACAGGCTGAACATGGGAAGCACCAGCATGTAGAGGTCGGCTGTTAGGATATTAAGGTACATGGGGATGGTCTGGCCCCAGCGCTGGGCATAGAAGGAGAAAAGCGCCAGTGTGTAGAAAAGCTGGATGACACAGATGTGRGAGCCACAGGTACGAGAGGATTTCAGGTGAGCCTCTTTGGAGGAGAGGCTTGTGACCGCCCTCAGGATCAGCATGTAAGAGACAGTGAGGATGTAGTCTGAGGACGGCATCTGAGCCCATCACAACRGTGGCAGCAGTGATCCCATACATGTTATTGGGTCAGGTGTCCTCACAGGCCACCCTCACCACCATGTGCTCACAGCAGGCATGGGCAATGACATGGGGGCTGCAGTAGGACAGGCCCTTCACCATACATGTCAGAAGGATAATGAAGCTGAGGYCACGCAGCACAGTAGCCGAGAACAGCTTGTGGTGGTGGCGGGGGCTAGTCAGGACGGCAAAGCAGTGCTAGGGCTTGCAGATGGCCAAGTAACAGTCAAAAGCCATGGTGAGCAGTAACCTTGACTCCATTGCAGAGAAGCTGTGGGTGAAGAACATCTGGACCACAGAACCCTCAAAGACAATCTTGTGGCACTGAAAGCAGAAAATACTGAGGAGCTTGGGCATGGTGGAAGTGGTAAGCACCAATCGCAGTCAGCATGGAGAGGAAGTAAAACATGGGCAGGTGCAGGTTTGGGTCCATCCTAATGACCAGGAGAACTGTGATGTTCGCCAGCACTGCCATGAGCTACATGGTGCAGAATGGGACGGCAATCAACCTCCAAACCTGAGATGCCTGTCAAGATGAAGGACAAGGGGCTAGAGTGATTCAAGCATGACATGGTACACCACCACAGCAGTTGGGAGTGAAGGCACAGGAACAGCTGGCATAGACAGGGAGAGGAATGAACTACAGGAATGCCACATGCGGAAAACCCTCTCCTGTCTTCTCAAGCACACAGACCTTCAGTCATATCATCATGCCCCTTGTCCAGGTTCACTCAGCCACATCATCCACGGGATCCAAACATGCAGGTTCTTAGCATGAATGTTTGGGGGTTGTCTGGCCTCTCCTCTCATTCTGGACTGGCCTCTGACTGTTGTCCCTGCCTATCCAGTCCAAAATGTGGAATTTAGAAACAGAGTCTGCATCCATTTATTTGCCCCTAGAGGGAAGATCTAGAATACGTTGGGGCTGGCAGCTCAGTGGCACTCTAATAACCCTACACTTATGCAGTTTGTAAACCAGATCCTGTTCTGAGACCAGCATGTCCCACGTGAGTCCCACCCTGGAAAATTGCAGTAGATATTTATTTTCACTGCAAACATTTGTTCCCCAGAGCAATTTTGCTATGAGACCTGGTCCCCGTGTAATGAACACACTGACTAAGTGCATTCCCTAGCTACACGCTCTTCTTCAGGCTGGCACTGTCAGCTGCGGGGCTGTCTCTGCTGGAGCYGAGCCCAGACAGCTTTGATGTCGGCCCTGTCTGAATGGGTTTCCCACTCGTAGAGTCTTGTGGGTCTCCTGCATTAGGAAGGAAAGCTGGTGTCACCCAAAAAGGAAAGAGAGCAGTCCGCTGCAAACTGGAATAAGGCTGGTCCAATTCCTGCACTGACCCTCACACAGTGCTTTCTACTCCTTACCCTCAAAGCCTTGCTAAAAGAGGGAAGTGCTGTGAACCAGCTCTGTTTTRCAGGGGAAAGAGAGGCACAGAAGGGTTAAATTAGCCAGCTGGCAGTACGGCCATGAGAAGCAAGTCTCTCGGGTACTTGGACCTTCTGTTTTCCACAAGCCAAAAGGCTAGACTTCATCACCTTGGCACTCCAGATACTTGACTTCCTAGACCTCCAAAGCATTTCATCTCTCCTCCAAACTGCTTTGAGTCCTCCTCCACATGACCCAAAACAAGAGGTGTTTCAACATCTGTTACTAGGGGTTGCTATTTGCAAGCTAAGATCAAATASTGAAACTAGAACTATGAGAATGCTGTCAAGACCATGTAATAGTTTACTGCAGAGTGAGGACTCTGCAATGCAGTAAGCTACCTTGGCTATAAATTCTGGGAGGCAGAGCCACAGCTGGTGCAAGCCAACCCAGCAGGAAGTGAGGCTCATGCCACAATTAGTAATGTGGAAAGGGCAAGCACGYGTGGGATCCTACAATCCTCTGTCCGAACAAAACACACACTTACTTCTTCCTCTCTCTCGCTAGTACTTAATATACAAACCTAGTGTCCTGCTCTGGGCACTGATACTTGTAGCTCATCTTAAAGAAGACTTGGTGTGGTGGGGAGGCTCACTGTGGACAATGCAGAGATGAAACAGCGCAGCATGTTGTGCTCTGCACACCACTTCACAGTTTCTGCAGCCTCTCCCATGCTCGTGGTCTCTGCCCCTCAGTTGCAGCGCTGTGAGCGGACAGCACTTAGCGAGGCAGAAGGTGGCCCATGCAGGCAGCATGAGAGCTCTCGCAGAGCTGGAGAAAACTTGTGGGGAGTACTGGAACTTGTGGGGAGTACTGGGCACCGGGGATGGTTGGCTGGCTCTCGCCATGGTGGGTGGAGATGGTGGCAGTAATGGATTGCTTGGGTTTTGTAAAAGGAGAGAGGGAAAGTCACCTAGGAGTCTGCCTTAGGGATCAGCCATTCATTGGCCCAGGCAAACAGCTTGGAGGGAATGCAAATCACTGTCCTTCCTCCATTTGCTCTTGCAAGGTCCTGTTAGCATTTCTCCGAAAGGCAAGAGTTAACGTTGGTCTTCTGGAGCTGAACACGGGAGGGTGAGAACTGCACGGAGATTCCCTGCTGGTTTGTGAAATCTTCCCCCTGGAGGCAACGGAGCTATAAACTCTGCAGCTGCAGCTCGGCCGTTGGAGTCTGCTCAGCAGGCCGGAGGGACTGAGGTCCTTTGCACAAGAGCCTTTGCAGAAGAYGAGCKGTCACATACTCACAGCTCGTTCAGAAATCTGGTGAGTCCTCTCCGGGAATCTGTTCCCACGTGCACTGCTATGCTCCTATGCGTATGTTTGGGGCAGGGAACGGAGTGAACGAGAGCAGAGGAGAGGGGCAGTTTGAAGCAAGCCCTGATGTAGGTCCRGATCTGGAGTGGGAGGGGACAAAACCCAACTTGAGCTCTTCTCATTTATGGTTCTATTGTTGGTGCAATCTGGGAACTGCAGGCTGACGCGAAGGGGTCTGCACTCAGAGAGCTCAAGAAGGGACCCAGTTTTCACTAGGATCCTGTTAATTCCCCTTCTTGCACCAGAAGCTTATAAGCTCAAGGCAGGATGAAAGTACCAACCTTTTGCCTTGCGTGCGGGTTGCTGGCTGGGGGTAGGAGCTCACAGGCGGGTTCTCTTTCTAGCTAGGCTAGAAAAAAGCTTGTGCTGGGTCAAAC
>NW_028186508.1:282197-351874 GCF_003343005.1 Rhea americana | reverse complement strand
GCATCCAAGGAGGAGAGACTGAAGGCACTTGGCACCTGCCTCTCCCACATCTGCGCCATCCTGGTCCTCTACATTCCCGTGGTTCTCTCGTCGGTAATCCACAGGTTTGGTCACCACGTTGCCCCTCATGTGCACATCTTGATGGCCAATTTGTACCTTCTCTTCCCTCCCATGATGAATCCTATAGTGTATGGCRTCAAAAYCAAAGAGATCCGTGACCGGGTGCTYGCTGCCTTTTCTTGCAAGAGGCTCTAAGTTCCAGCTGTCATCTGCTGCYGGTCCAACTTCAGCTGCAGCTTCTTCTCAACTAGACCTGYAGAATGATGTAGGGCTGTCATGAAGCATCTCCAGACACTTCCCACCTGAACAGGCCCCATCATCCCTGCTACACTATGGACATTCTGTCTCTATTTGCAATTGCAATGTCCCTGCCATGCCATGAGTTACTTGCTCCACTCTGGGTTGCGCAGAGCGGGACTTGGGGCACATCTTTGGAGGATGCAGCACAGGGACCAGATGATGCAGCTGTGCAATCAGCACAACYGGACTTGGGTCCARCCCTCRGCTCTGCCTCAACCGTTTTCTCAGTGACAACCTCTGGCTGTGCATCCTGGAGCACAGAAGAAGATAGAGAAGGAGGAAGGGCTGAAGTCAGAGCGGTTGGGAAAGGGCATGGCACATGGGATGGTGCATAGTCATGCTAGTCTCTCCAACTTCCTCCACTGCAACAAAATATTGATGTATTTTTACACACCAGGAAACGAGAGCGGTTTAAAGCCATGTAGATGAACACCTAAATATTTAATGGGTTTTTAACAGGAGTTATGGGAAAAGTCTTCCTGGGGGCTTGAGATAGAGACTACCTGAAATCTAAATTCCCAAAGGGAGGCGTAGTCATCAAAGTTATCACATCTGAGTATCTCTCTCTTTCTGAATAAAATTTCATTGAGATTTGTGGTTTGTTTTTTATTAAAGCACTTCATGCTCTTCACAGAGAGGGTAAAATTTAGCCATTCACCCTTTCTGTTGAGCTGTATGTTCTAAGTAGGATCATAGGCAAGATACTGCTGTGATTTAAAAGCCTTTTTCTAACAGTGATGTGGATTAGATTTTCAAGTGAACATGGGAAACTGRATTTGCCTGCACCCAGTGGGTAATCCAATAATACCAGCAGCAGCTTGACACCTAACTCACGCTGGAGTGCTTCTTTTGGCTCCACTCTCCTGCCAATAGAAACCACATTTTCAAGGCACAGCAGATGAAGCCTTGTAATTGGCACCATAAATTTTATCCTCAAACCATTACTACCTGTTTAATTTTTCTGATTTCTCTTCCTACTTGCCTGTCTCAGGATCACTTCAGCTTTAGGGTGGCTGAAGAGTTCTGGTGCTGTATCTGCATGAATCACCCTTGAAAGACATCTTCCTTCCGGAGTGTGGATAGACTGCTGGCTGGGCTACCATATGAGATATCAAAACTCACTGTAAGTGAGATAAAATTCTCCAGAAAATGAGCTTGAACACACAGAACACCCAATACTTTACTGTTTTTTTTCCAGTTCAAAATCTTGTCTCTTGACAGACAGCACASTTTCCCAACAAATGTTTACCTTAAGATATCAATAGAATCCATGCACCTGTAACTCATTTAGGGACCTACTGAATAGCCATCTTGTTTCATAGCCACCAATAGCTCCACTCATAGTGAGCTTTTCTAATCCTTTTTTTTTTTCTATTTATGCTCCTGGCGTTTGCAGCATTCACAGAATCACACAGAATCAGTAAAGGCTGGAAGGGACCTCTGAAGATCATCTAGTCTAACTCCCTTGCTCAAGCAGGGTCACCTAGAGCATGGTTGCATCCAGGGTTGCATCCAGGTGGGCTTTGAATCTCTCCAGAGAAGGAGACTCCACAACCTCTCTGGGCAACCTGTTCCAGTGCTCTGTCACTCTCACAGGGAAGAGGTTCATGGAATCATAGAATCAGGAAGGTTGGAAGGGAGCTCTGGAGATCATCTAGTCCAACCCCCCTGCTCAGCATCAGCAGGGTCACCTAGAGCATGTTAGACAGGGGTCTTCCCCTCTAACAYGAGGAAACATGAATTCCCCCTCACGCTCAGGCAGAACTTCCTGTGGTTCAGTTTGTGTCCGTTGCCTCCTGTCCTGTCACATGGGACAACTGAAAAGAGTTTTTCCCCGGCCCCTTGACACTCTCCCTTCAGATACTTCTTAATATTGGTAAGAATTTACCCCACTCAGTCTTCTCTTCCCCAGGCTGAACAGGCCCAGCTCTCACAGCCGTTCCTCATAGGGCAGGTGCTCCAGCCCTCKGATCATCCTCGTAGTCCTGYGCTGSACTSTCTCCAGTAGCTCCATGTCTCTCTCGTACTGGGGAGCCCAGAACTGGACRCAGKACTCGAGATGAGGCCTCCCCAGGGCTGAGGAGAGGGGCAGGATCACCTCCCTCSACCTGCTSGVAACASTCTKCCTAATGCACCBCRGGAGACCATTGGCCTTCCTGGCCACAAGGGCACATTGCTGGCTCATGGTCACCTTGTCATCCACCAGCACTCCCAGGTCCTTCTCTGCAGAGCTGCTCTCCACAAGGTCAGCMCCCAGCTTGTCCTGCTGCCTAGGGTTATTTTTCCCTAGGTGCAGGACTCTGCACTTGCCCTTGTTGAACCTCAGGAGGTTCCTCTCCACCCAGCTCTCCAGCCTCTCCAGGTCTTTCTGAATGGCAGCACAGTCCTCTGGTGTGTCAGCCACTCCTCCCAGCTTGGTATCATCAGTAATCTTGCTGAGGAGGCACTCCATCCCCTCATCCAGGTCATTGATGAAAAATTTGAACAGGATGGGACCCAGTACTGAGCCCTGGGAGATGCCACTAGCCACASRCCTCCARCTAGWYTCMRYRCCACTGATGRTGACCCTCTGAGCTCTGCCTTTCAGCCAGTTCTCAATTCATCTCACTGTCCACTCATCTAACCCACACTTCCTGAGCTTGCCTAGSAGGATGTTATGGGAGACAGTGTCAAAAGCCTTGCTGAAGTCAAGGTACACAACGTCCACTGCTCTCCCCTCATCTACGCAGCCACTCATTCCATCAGAGAAGGCTATCAGATTGGTTAAGCAGGATTTCCCCTTGGTGAATCCAGGTTGACTACTCCTGATCACCTTCTTTTCCTMCATCTGTCTGGAGACGACATCCAGAAGGAGCTGTTCCATCACCTTTCCAGGGATGGAGGTGAGGCTGACCAGCATATAGTTGCCTGAGTCCTCCTTCTTGCCCTTCTTGAAGACTGGAGTGACTGGCTTTCTTCCAGTCCTCAGGCACCTCTCCAGTTCTCCAGGACCTTTCAAAGRTGATRGAGAGCAGCCTGGCAACAACATCTGCCAGCTCCCTCAGTCCCCGTGGGTGCATCCCATCCGGGCCCGTGGATTTGTGAATGTCAAGCTTGTCTGGAAAAATCTCTAATCCTATCCTCCTCAACCGAAGGAAAATCTTCCTTTCTCCAGACTTTCTCCTTTGCCTCCAGGCTCTGGGATTCTTGAGGGCTGCCCTTAGCAGTGAAGACTGAAGCAAAGAAGGCATTCAGTAATTCTGCCTTCTCCGTAGCCTTTGCCACCAGGGCCCCCGCCCCACCCAGCAGTGGGCCCACATTTTCCCAATCTTTCTCTTGCTGCTCATTCAATTGCCATTCAATGGCAACGTGTTCCACAGCTTCTTGTGCATTTGTTTCTTACAGTTTCTCTCCTGAGCTGTTCCTTTYCCAAGACAATGAATTCTCATCTATTTATTCTCTCTATATGGATACTGTTCCATGACTTGGATGATTTTCCGTCTTTCAGTCACCACACTGGAGAAGGTGCTGTTGTGGGGCTTGGAAGTCAGGATATGGATTGGGGCCTCAATGCTGGGAACCGGAGGAGGGTCACAGATGTGGGGGACAGGCTCTGCTCCAGCATGCAGAGGCCCTCCCCTGCCCTTGGAGGCACATCAGCTTTTGAACACTTACAGGGTTAAAATGCGGAAGTGTTTGGTGGCAGACACTTTCTGCCACTGCTTGGAGACCCCAGGAGAGTGTTGCCAAGATCCCATATAAGCACGGAGGTGGAGTGAGTGYGGGAGGCACCTGTGTGCCGGGCATGGAAACCCAGCAGGCAGAGGCGCTCAGCTCTGAGCCCTCCTCATGCACGGCAGTGGTGAGTGGGCATGTCAGCTGGGGGGTTGAGAGGGCYGGACCATCATCTCATGCCTGCTGGTTTCCATGGAGGCAAGATGCCAGGGTGTCTCGTGGCTCTGGAGAGCTGTGTCACTGCCGACCCAGGGAGCCAGACCCGACATCCCGGGCTGAGCCAGCCAGAGGCAGCTCCTATTTGGCTCATTTGGCAGTAGCTCTGGGCTGCTTGGGTCAAACCTGGTTTGGTTCTACTTTAGGATGAAACTCAAGTTTGCTCCATCTCAAATGTCTCTCCCCCTCCAAGGACTGAGATTCTCCTCTCCCTTTCTGTCAACCCTTCCAGCAAGGCACCCAGCAAGGTGTTTGCAGGGTTTCCCGTCTGCCCTCAGGAGCCAGCACTTCCCAGGACACAGGGAATGGCTTCCCAGGTAGGTCTCATCAATCTTGTTCCTGGACGGGCATCTCTGCCTTGGGCTGCCAGAAAGCCTCTTCCTCGCCGCGATGCTCTGCAGGACTGTTCTCTCCTCCCCCTCTTCCTGCGCTGCCAGCCTCTGGGATGGTCTCAGCTGGGAGCACATCCTCATATTAAACAGCRCCTCAGTTTCCCATGGCAGTGTCTGGATGAGTCTACTGCCTTGACTGGTTTGCCTCCAGGTTTGATTGTCAAATTGAGAAGCATGGGAAGAGTCCTGCCACACACCTGCACTCTGAAACCTCCCTCCCTCCCATCTTACATTCCCTGCCTTTCTGCCTCTCTTCTTTGCTCCTTCAAACAGGCGACTTGGCAGAGGAAGGTCTCCCAGGATGACAGTTTCTGAGGAGTGCATGTGCGTGTGCACGTGTGTAATCAAGGGGAGAAAACGGTGCTGGTAAAAGCKGAAGGCAAGCAGATGAAGGCAAGAGGGAGAGGAGATGGGCTTCATGCTTTTKTCTACTCAGTGACTCCCGTAGAATGTGTCCACGGGATGGTCATGGAGGGGCTTTGAGTTACAGTCAGAAGGTCRGACCATTGACTTGCTTGTCTAGGCTAGAGCTGGGGTTAGTTTAGGGATGAGGTGCTGGTATGGATTTGGTGCAAACTCCCAGTACTTATCCCTGCTACTGCCATTTCCAGAAATGATCTTTGAATAGTGGTTATTCCATCCAGATCTGGTCTGTGCTGTCATGTGCACGTCCTCAGGGGAGTCTCTTGGAACCCGGTCACCAAGGTACCCGGGACAGGGCAGGCAATGCAGCAGGCAGCAGTCCCTCAAAGGCAACCCGATGCTCTCCAGAGGTCCCTTTGAACCTCTATCATTCTGTGATCCTGTGCATGTTATGAAGTCCCCCATCTGCCTTTCCAGTTCTTCATTTTGGACTCCCTAAGTCCCTCTTCCTTTAGACCACGTTTTCCTGAGACATCGCTGACATCCACAGCTGGCCACCAGCCAGCCACACAGCATAGGAAGTGTCCTAGCCTGCCCTCCTYGTCTCTGGGGACTGACACTACAAGYGTGCTYGTGGCCTTTGCTGAAGTCCGAGTGCCAGTTTTGGGGCTGGGCACTGGGCACAGGCAAAATCCATTGCCTGCTGGTGCAGCCAAGCCCGACTCTTGCTAAAGYCGAGATGGGAACTTTGAAGTGGAGTCTCAGCAAGGCTGTGAGCCAGCAGTGAAGATGAAAATGCAGACTTTGCAAGGCCTGCCATGTGTGAGGATGTTCTCCGTGCTAGCAACGAATACCCATATGTCCACCTCTCTACAGCTCCTTTGCCATTCCAGRAGGGCTTTTTGCTTGTGTGCAGGCAGGGTCTTCACCATCCCTGCTGCTTTCAAATGACAACACTGCTTCTCCCCCTAGGGCACAGAGCTGACAGCATCAGCATTGTAGCATGATGATTTCCAATCTCACCGTGTACAGCCCAGACGTATTCCTCCTGACGGGCATCCCCGGGCTAGAAAATGTCCAGTCGTGGCTCGCCATTCCTCTGTGCACCTTGTACGTGGCTGCAGTTCTGGGCAACTGTACCATCCTCTTCATCGTCCACACAGAGCCGAGCCTCCACCAGCCCATGTACTATTTCCTGAGCATGTTGGCCCTCTCCGACCTGGGCCTCTCGGTGTCCACCATGCCCACGATGCTGAGCCTCTTCCTCCTCAACTCCCGGGAGGTGGACGTCAACTCCTGCATCGCCCAGCTGTACTTCGTCCACACGTTCTCCCTCATGGAGTCGGCCATGCTGCTGGCCATGGCCTTTGATCGCTTTGTGGCCATCCAGCAGCCCCTCAGGTACACTTCCATCCTGACGGACTCGACTGTCCTCAGGACTGGGCTGGCATTTGCTGTAAGGAGCGCTTTTATGGTAATGCCTACCCCCATTCTCCTCCGYCGGCTGCAGTTCTGCCTTCCCAACGTCCTCTCCCACTCCTTCTGCCTGCACCAGGATGTCATGAAGCTGTCCTGCTCTGACAGAAGGATCAACAGCATCCTTGGGCTCTTTGTCGTTGTCTCCACCATGGGCCTGGACTCTGTGCTCATTGTCCTCTCCTACATCCTCATCGTCAGCACGGTGCTGGGCATTGCATCCCGAGACGAACGCCTCAAGGTCCTCAACACTTGTGTCTCCCACATCTGTGCTGTCCTGATCTTCTACATCCCCATGATCGGCATTTCCATGATCCACCGGTTTGGGAAACACGCYTCTCCCCTGGTGCATGTCCTCATGGCTGATGTCTATGTGCTGGTGCCCCCTGTGATGAACCCCATTGTGTACAGTGTGAAAACTAAGCAGATTCGGCGGCGGATACTCCTGAGATTTCCCAGGCAAAGACTGCTGGAAGAACACTAAGCTTTTGTTAGACACCCGTTATCCAAATAGCTTTACCGTAGGAAGATACTTTTGCCCCAACTCTTTCTTTTTCTTTTCTAGCTCAGATTCACTGCCCCTCTGTTRAAGAGATCGTGCGAACACAGCCTACGTACTTCCAGACCACCTTTTCACTGGCTTGGCCTGGAGGAGGACATCTCTTCTTTTGCACTGGGGGCAATGGCTCTCCTTGCTCGGGCTGGCCTCTAGTGCACAAGTACCACACTACTTGCTGTGTGGTTGCACTCTGCAAACTCACAGGTGCCACGTCATGGCCACAGGCAAGGCTGGGGAAGAGCAGGCTCGTGCTCTCCTGAGACCCCACTTAAAAACAAAAGAGGGGTTATAGCAATGCTTGTCAGTAAGGCGTAAGAGCTCCCCAGGAGGTTTTTTTTCTGGGTGGTAGCTACTAAATATTAATACGTATGTAACAGAGAATAGGGGAAAACTGAGAAATGTCCAAGTTTTAGCACTTCATTTAAAGTACACGTATTTAAATCCACTCAGGTCACTGTTGCAAGATACCAATGAAGCACCGTGCTTAGAAAGCAGGAAGTTTGCTCTAAAAGAAGAATGTGCATGTCTGTATGAAATTTGGGGGTGAAAAGTAAGAGCCACCATCTCCTTGTGCTTCAAACTGTGCAGCTGTGAAGGGGAAGGAGGCAGCTGAGGCTTGAAAGCAGTGACTGTTGCTTAGGCAAACTGGAGTTTGGGAGGTAATCCTCCTTCTCTGCTGGGAGGTGATCCTGCCCCTCTACTCAGCCCTGGTGAGGCTGTGCCTGGAGCACCGGGTCCAGTGCTGGGCTCCTCAATGCAGGAGAGTCRTGTAGCTACTGGAGTGAGTCCAGCAAAGGGCTACAAAAACAATTAAGGGACTGGAGCATCTCTCCTACGAGGAGAGGCTGCGAGAGCTGAGACCGTTCACCTGGAGAAGAGAAGACTGAGGGGGATCTTGTCAATGTGTGCAGTTATCTGAAGGGAAGGTGTCGAGCGGATGGGGCCAGACTCTTCTCAGTGGTGCCCAGCAACAGGACGAGGGGCAACAGGCACAAACCGAAACACAGGAAGTTCCACCTGAACATGAGGAAAAACTTCTTTCCCGTGAGAGAGTGACAGAGCGCTGGAACGGGTTGCCCCGGGGAGGTTGTGGAGTCTCCACCCTTGGAGATATTCAAAAGCTGTCTGGACACGGTGCTGGGCAGCCTGCTCTAGGTAGCCCTGCTTGAGCGGGGGGGGCAGCGGGGGGTTGGACTAGATGATCCCCAGAGGTCCCTGCCAACCTCAACCATTCTGTGATTCTGAGTTGCAGAATTGCCTTAAATGCAAAAAGGCTGGAAACAYGACCTATGGGACTGTTGAAAGTGTAAAGCAGTGGCTGCTCAGCACACTGAGAGAACAGCAGTGGAAACAGCAATGTGGGTTTCAGAGGAAATTCCAGCCTGGCCATGTGTGAAAATTATTGTCCTTACTGAGACCGCTCCTTGTTGAYGATAGCAGTTACCTGCTGCCAAGGTAGATAGAATCATAGAATTGGTAAGGTTGGAAGGGACCTCTGGAGATCAACTAGTCCAAACCTCAAGATGTGCAGATCCCTGCAACCCACTTGAGCAATTCCTGTGTTTGACTAAATTCTTCCTTCTGCTTTTCTGCTCTGTGTCTTTGCCCCACAATGATGAGGCGGTGATTCATCCAGACCTCCCCCCAGAAACTTTCTTTAGACTGAAGATCACAAATCTACTCCCATGCMCACATTTTTGTGTGCAGATAGCACATGCAGGCTGTGCTCTCACTCACACCTCCGAGCTATCTGAAGATGTTATTGCCCCATCATCCCCTTCACGCAGTGTATTGGCTCCCAGCTTCACCCTCCTCTGTGAGATCCCACCTCGAGGCAGCCCTCATCCAGACACCCCTCCGGTGCTCTCCGTGGTCTCCTGGTGCCTCCCTCACCTCGGAGCACTTGTCTGCTGGTCCACCCTGCCCACCRTGCACAGAGTGTCCTCCACATTTGCCCCACTTGTGTCCTGCCAAGCTGGGTTTACAACTCAGGCTGAGGAAAGTTCTCCACAGATTTGCTCTCTGCTTTACCAACGCATGTTGGAGCAGGACCACAACAGGGGGCTAAAGCTGTTGTAGGTTCATTTTAAAAATAAAAGTCCACTTTCTGGCATTTGTGATTTTGCCTCTTCTGCTTTTGCAGCAGTCTTTTAAGTATTCGGCTCAAAACTTGTAGGTACTTYCCCTCCTCAGACACTGGCCCCATCGTGCTCATCCTGCAAGTGGTTAAAACTGACCTGTACTGCAGGAGGTCACGGTTTCCCACAAAGCTACCAAAGGCCATCAATGTGAGAAGGACAGACATGCCCACCAGACAGGCTGGTGGTCAGAGCGCGTGYCTGGAAAGCCAGTGAGTGGACCTCTGAGGCTGGAGAAGCCCCAAAGGGACTTCAGCTCCCCAGGAGAGTACGTTGTGGGAAGTGCAAAGGTAGGTGCCTCCTGGGCTTGTGCTGGGACCTGTCAACACTGCAGTCTTCCCATAAAACCTCCAGGTCACCTCACATCAAGCATATCCCAGCACCAGAGGGGATGGTGCATGCAGATCACCATCCTTCCTTCTTTTAAGGTCTTCCTCTTATGTTTATAGCTTGTTTCTTGTGCTCTGAATCACAACCCAGTTATGAGCACTGACACACATTTGTCAGTGCCTATGGTGGAGAGCATTACACACATCCCACTCCCTCCCCAGTCCCTACCCCGCACTCCGCCCCTGCAGTGATGCCTGTGCTCATGTCTGCTGGGACCGTGCCGGGCTCAGTGCTGCCGGGGTGTCTTGGACATGCTGCTGGTGTGGCCGCAGAACCAAGCCCCTGGGGTGATGCAGACACAGCAGCCACCTGGGTGTCAGCCCCATATGCACTAAGGCTTGGTGTGGGCTTTTCCCACTGGGACCTGCCAAGAGAGCRCAAGCTCTGAGCACACACTGCTGGGGGGACTGCAACTACCCAAGCCAACGGGAGGGCTAAGGCGGRGGTGTGGGACCGCAGATAGATACCCAGCCTCTACCGGCTTTAAACCAGTGAGTGGCTTGCCAAAGGGCGGCTGGCTGGGCAAGGAATTTAACCCCAGTCTCATGAGGCAGCCACTAGAAGGATGGGAGGAAGCTGGAGAGCCGGTAGCAGCCTCTGGTCATCCTGGCCAGGACCTTGTTAGCTGCAGGAGTTTTGGAGCAGCTTGGAGCTGCTCTGAACTCAGCTGGTTGGCAGCTTTTCTCAAGCAATCGCGAACACCACGCCAGGGCAGAGCATGCATAGCCTGGTCCCCAGCTCAACAGTTGGGCCTGATCCTCCAAGGACTGGAAGTGGATCCTCCCAGTGTGTAACTGTGGGGTGCTACACGTGGCACAAAGACAGGTCTCAGCATCCTGCTGGGACTCCTAAATGTCAKTACCCACTTCCTGCCCCCAAGCTCCCTCCTCTGTCTCTGATGTAGGGTAGCAGTTTGGCAGGAAGACCCCCTGGCAGTGTGCAGTCGTGCCCACACCAATCCAACAGACAAGGGCATGTTTTGTGCTTCCAGCATGCCTGTCATACACCTCATGCCCAAGCCCAGATGCAGAGCGTGGRGAAGGTGTGTGAAAATAGCTAGATACCCAGCTCCTGGGCACACCTGATGCAGGTCTTTTGCTCCGCCAGCAGAATGAAAACCAAACAAGACTTGAGAAGATTATTCCTCACTTACAGCATGTGCATGGAGAAAGGAGCAAAAAAAAAGTCTTCAGGCTTTCTCTTTATTACATGTACAAGTGTGCTCTGAGATTTCGGTTAGCCCAGGCAAAGTGACGCTTACAAGTTGTTTTGTCTTGGAATTAAAACCACTGGTATTTCCCGGCTGCATCATGGACAGAGGTGGGGCGGAGTGTGGATATGACCTCATCACCTGAAGAATACCCTAGCAATGCGGGCTCGTATCTGCTTGGTTTTCGCACTGTAGACTATGGGGTTCATCAGTGGTGGGGCCAACAGGTAGACATAACCCATGAAGATCTGCACGGGGGGAGAAGACCCGCCCCCAAATCGGTGTATCACAGACAATCCAATCATAGGCGTGTAGAACAGCAAAACAGCACAGATATGGGACACACAGGTGTTGAGGGCCTTGAAACGCTCCTCCCGGGAGGCGATGCTCAGCACAACTCTGAGGATCATCATGTACGATAACAGAATGAGAAGCAAGTCCACRCCAACAGTAGAGACGATGACAAATAAGCCGTAGATGCTGTTGACTGCAATATCTGAACAGGCCAGCTTCATGACCTCCTGGTGCAGGCAGTAGGAATGGGAGAGAACATTGTCCTGGCAATACTTAAGCCTTTTAAGGAGGAAGGGGAGGGGAAATATTAGACCCACACCTCGTACCATGAATGCTAGTCCCATTCTTATTATTCTAGGGGTAGTTAAGACAGACGCATACCGGAGTGGGTTACAGATGGCAATATAGCGGTCAAAGGCCATTGACAAAAGCACAGAGGATTCAATGAAAGAAAGTGAGTGGATGAAGAACAGCTGGACAAAGCAGGCATTGATGCTGATCTCTCTGGAGTTAAACCAGAATATACCCAGGATGGTAGGCATGGTGGAGACGGATAAGCAGATGTCTATGAGAGCTAGCATGGAAAGAAAGATGTACATAGGCTCATGGAGACTCAGATCGGTTTTTATAATAAACAAGATGACAGAATTTCCTAGCATGGAAATAACATACATGGAGAAGAATAGGATGGAGATCCAGAGGCTCACAGTCTCTTGGCCTGGGATGCCTGTGAGCAGAAATACTGTGGGCTTCATCTGTGTGTCATTGTGCATGAACATGGCACATGGGATGGAGCTGACTCCCCTCAAACTGTGCTTCCTGTAAAGGATCACAAGAGATATGATGATATTTATCCCACTGCCAATTTGAATTGAGGGACTCCAAAGGGCTCAAGGAAAAGAAAGTAGGTTAAAACCAAAATATTGGGCTTATGCTATCAATAAAAGATCTGGAATGAACCTTGGCCTGAGATCCCTTTGTGTCTTAGGTGCTAGTGACTATTTGAAGAGTTTACTAAAAATCCAATAACAAAATAATACAAAAAATAATCCCTTCAGGGAGAGGATTCCCTGCTGTACTCTGGGGGTCATGTGGAAAAGCAGGAAGGTCTACAGAACCTTTCCAAACATAATTCCTTTGCTGTACACATGTTCATCACAAATGCACAGTGAAAGAAAGGTGTTTATTCCACATATTCATCCTGCCTTAGCCATATTTACCCATGTGTTTCAGTGCCTCCTGGATGGGTAAATATTGATGTTACTTCTTCAGCATGGCTAACAAATACGATTAAAAAAAAATCTTCTCTAAACTTATGGTACCCAGTGTTATTATTTCCTCTTGATCATCAAGAGGAAAGGTCAGAGTTCTGGCTCTCAGGGGACTAGAAGTTGGCCTGAAGAATATCTTTCCAGATTCACTGATTCTGGTAGACTTCCTCTAGGTTTATGTAACAAATCAGAACCAGTCCGTGCCAGCAAGGCACTTATTAGGGTGTAAATCCAAACAGGAGTCTACCTCTGGCCACGTGGTGGTTGCATAAGTATCTGTCTGTCACAAGGCAGTAAGGAGAGCTACTTTGAGAGGTGGGCAACATCATCAGTGCATGAATTCCTCAGGCAACCTTGTAGGACTGGTATTTAGCAATGGCATGTGTCATTGTGCACAACAAACAGGTTCCCTTTGCTACACCTCAGCACTCCTTTTTGTCAGAACTTAAATCAGTAGTTTTGCTTGTCTATGAGATTTTAGCAAATACTGCACAGAATAATGCCTCAGCCTTGTGTATGAAATATAAAACAGCTCTAGTCAGATTCCAAGAGACAAAACTATGCAATTATTTTGTGAACAGGTATTTCAAAAGCTCTACTTGCATAAAAAATGCTTCCGGCATGTTTATTTAATATCTGTTTCAGACAAAGATAATAGAAAGTGAAGCTACGAGTATTCTCTCCATATCTTGTCTTTCCCGTACACTTCTTTCCTCTTTCTCTGACACATTGGAGAGCTGTGAGAATGATTAAAATCCTGAAAAGGATGCCTTATTGTGAAAAAATGTAAGGAGCTCAGTCTGTGAGGTATTATCACAGTGAATTTGAAGGTCTGGAAAATCACAAACTGGAAGTCTTTACTCAAGAGACAAAATTTTAGCTCAGTCCTCTTCAGCCTAGCTACCAAGACATAATAAGATGCCGTGGTGGAAGTCTGAAGCGAGACAAATTCAAATTAGATACAAAAGAATGCTTCAGTTATAAATATAAAATTGCCACAATTCCATTAAAGCTGTGCTGGATTCACCATCTCTGGTGATTTTTTTAGAGGATTTTTTTAGATGAATTTTGGAGGAGGAATTAGGTGAAGGCTCCTTTCTTCCACACAATTTATTTGGAGGAGTTTCTTCTCTCTAATTTAAACAAGACGAACTCAAGGCCAAATGTAGTTTTGATGAAGATGAAAAACAAGAATGCTTGTGCCCTATGGGGTCTTATAAAGTGCAATATTGAAACCAGTGCCTAGATTAGCATACCCATAATGCATTGAAAGTTTTGTCTGTGACACTGTTATTATATTGAAAAGTCACAGGATAACATTTTGCACAAAAATGGAAATATTTTCCTTGCTCTCTGATCTCTTTAGGAGATTTTTTTTTTTTTTATCTGAAAATGACCTCAAGTTTTGTGCAAGGCTGATAGAAAAGGCAATTCTTTCCAGCAGAAAAAAGATTGGTGACTTCCTGCCAATAGCAGTCCTTGGTGCAGCAGATGTTTGGCTGTCTTCACTGTCCATGGTATCAGGTGAGGAACAGAAGACCATCTGCCAAGTACTACGCAGTCTGCTCACTGAAGTGTAGTAAGATATGGCTCTCTAGGACACTCACTATCTCCTATAATTCAGCTGTGCATTTGCGGACAGAGAACTTTAAATGTTTGATCTTTCAGGAAAGAACTTCAATATGCTCAATACACACAAAAATGTATTTGAGAGCTCAGTCTATGTACAGTACTGTAGTTTATATATCATCTTGGAACTCAGCTGCGAGAGGTGAAGCAGCTTTGTTTTAATTTAGTAGTACCATACATCGCTTGACCCACAGCCACAGAGCAGGGCAGGTAGGAGCCAAGCATCTACAGTCAAACCTGAGAAGAGAGTCCATGGATAGACCAGACTCTAAAAGAAATGGATTCTGCCTGCTGGCATGCAGCTGACACTTCTCTTACTCTGGCCAAGGGTGTGCCCTCCTGGCAGCACACACACACCGGAGGGTCAGGGCACCGAGCCCCTGTATCCACGAGCACCACATGGCATGGATAGACCAGGTCCACAAGTTACGAAGGGCTAAACAGAACCGGGCTGTTCTGAATGCTTGCGCTTGCCCAGTGGAGCATTCTGCTAGGATTAGACCTGCTGCTGTCTCCTGGCATGTTAACACGATCTGGTTACTAGCCTTTGCTTTGCTTTTTAAAGACATAAAGGTAGAGGAATCTGCTAACGTACCTAATTCTGCTGGAAGGGAACAGTGACTGTCACCCTGGAGGACTAGGAGCTGTTGCAGAGTTCGTCCTGGCTGCAGGCAGGTCCACTGAGGGGACTGCGCAGCAGTGTCTATGAAGCAGTCTCATGCATCTCCATGAAGTATGTTCATCCACCTGATATGCTCAGCTGATTGCAGATCTGTTTCAATGCTACTCACTGCCTGTGCTGATCCCTAGGGAGCCAAAGGAAAGGCAATGACACCAAACAGCCTGGCTGGGACTGCTGCTGAGTCATGCCACTCCCGGACACCTGGCTTTTATTCTTGCTCTAGCTCCAAGGGATTAACCTCATGTCTATCTCAGGGGCACACAGGCTCAGTCGTCAATGATCCAGCAGCTACGACCGGCTCACTGCCTATTGGGACATCCACAGCTGCCTCAAAGTCTGCAGCTGGAGGTAAGTTGTTCACTCCAGCATCTACATCCAGTTGTACTGTCCAGATTTAGAAAAAACTACTGGGGATCTGTGTAGCCCAGAGAGTGAGGCCTTCAGCAACACACGTGACACCACTACACCGTCTTAACTTTGTACCCTTGCTAACCTCAGAGAGGTTCCAAATCCATCCCCAGCCCAGCTAAATGGTCATTCCTGGAGCAAAACCCTAATCCTCCCACAAAAGAGGACTTCACCCAGTGCGTGAAGCACCAGACAGGAAGGGGGAGCAGTGTACACAGCTGCATCTCAGGCTTTGGTAGAGGTGTCACGTTCCTCATATAGCCAATCTTTTCCAAGGTGCAGTCAGATACCAGAGCTGAAAATGCAGATGGAGATACAGAGGCTGTCAGCCCAGAGAGAAGTCTCCCTGAACAACACTTTATAACAACAGAAGTATACCACATTTCCTCACCCTGGCGGTTCACCCAGTAAAACATTTGTCCTAAGCCCWTAGGAATATAAATCTGGTCTGTACCCGGGCATGTCCCTTGTACATTTTTCTGCTGGTACATCTCTGCAGCAGATTGTGCACAAGGTATGGTGGAGGCCAGCAATCCCACAGGTGTGTGTGTCACAGAGCTAGCGAGGATGGCTAGAAACCAGCTGCCAGCATTCATGGCTCGTTAAGTCGCAACACAAATTGCACCCCTCCCCATTTGGCCAGGAGCAGGGTTCCTTCTTTCTACTCTTTCTTGGCTATGGTCAACATGCACACAGCGCTGTGCTGCTCTGCAGTCTCTTCAGGATCCTTTGCCAGATCTGTGTTATTTTGATGTTGTATACAATGGGGTTTCAGCATGGAGAGGAGGAGGACATAGATGAAGCCCATGAGGATGTGCACCATCAGGGAAGCATGCTCCCCAAACTGGTGGGCAGTGGTCAGYCCTATGAGGGGGATGTAGAAGATCAGAACAGCACAGAGGTGGGAGACACAGGTCTGGAGATTCTCCTCCCCAGAGGCAATGGCAAAATAGGAAAGGAGAACAAACAGTGAGTCAATGCCAAATATGGACAGGACTGCAAAGAGGTGATGCTGACTCTCCTGTCTAAGCAGGTAAGCTTCATCATGTCCTGGTGAACATAGAACGAGTGGGAGAGAGTGCTCCTCGCAGCAGCTGGAGGAGCAGCAGGGTTGGGAGTGCAAAGACAACAACCCTGGAAAGCATCACCAACCCTATCCTGGCTATCCTGTGACCAGTCAGGATCAGAGAGCATCTGAGAGGGTTGGAGATGGCATAAAAGCAGTCAAAATGTGGTTAGAATAAGATTTCAGGTTCCTCTGCAGGAGGCACGTGGCTAAACTTGTTCTATTATTTCAAGGAATTAAGAACACGAGTTGCTTGATCAAAGTCACCAGCTGCTTTTCAAATCCCCTCTCAGCGTTCTCAGCCATACAAACATTTCCCTGTCCATTTCATTTTGTCCTTACTCAGACTTACTGTGCAATGTTACCAAGAAATGACCAGTTCCTGTGGCAGCTCCCATATATAACTCACATTAAGTGCAAGCAACCAAAGCCTTGAGGTTAAGAGAGTCACTAGCTTAACTGAGGTAGCAAAGCCAGTTCTATTTCAGGGGGAGACCTGGAAAATAATATATGGGGAAGAATCGCAGGGCTAGGTAAGAGTGGACACATTTACTGTCCTGACACCTTCCAGGACTCTACGGTGTCTCTAGGCCCTTAGCATCCTCACTCAAAAGGAGCTCCTGCCCTGGCAGAGCCAGGGATGCCTGGTGACAAGACCACTGTGTCTTCATGGCTGAGACAACATCTTCCACCACCTTCTTTTGGCCCTGGCAGGAGACAGGAGCAGTGGGATCAGGCTCACGGTCCAGCCAGAACAGAGTTGCTAGAGCTCTTGGAGAACTATAGGCCAGTCAGTCTGCCCTCGATCTCTGCAAAGGTGATAGAGTAGCTATGCTGGATCCCATTTCCAAGCATGTGAAGGACAAAAAGGTGCCCAGGAGCAGTCCGCATAGCTTCCCAAAGAGGAAATTATGCTCCACCAACTTCAGAGTCTTCCTCAAGGGGAGGACTGGCTGGGTGGAGGAGGAGAGAGCAGTGGATGTTGTCTACCTTGATTTCAGAAAGGCTTTCAACACTGTCTTCCCACACATGCTCCCGGGCAAGCTGAGGAAGTAGGGGCTACATGAGCAGACACTGTGGTGGAAGGCCAAATGGCTGAAGAGCAGAGCTCCAAGGTTTTTGCTCAATGGCACCAGGTCTGACTGGAGGCCTGCAGCTAGCAGTGTAGCCCATGGGTCTGTGCTGGGTCCAGTGCTGTTTCATTTATTCATCAGTGACTTGGACGATGGGGCAGAGTGCACCCTCAGCAAGTGTGCTGATGATACACAGCTGAGAGGAGTGGCTGACACACCAGAGGGCTGTGCTGCCCTTTAGAGGGGTGTTGACAGGCTGGAGAAATGGGCAGAGAGGAAGTTCAACAGCGGGGACTGCCAGCTCCTGCCCCTGGGGAGGCCCCAGCAGAGGCTGAGCACTGGGCAGGTGGAAAGCAGATCTCCAGGAAGGCCCTGGGGTCCTGGTGGACAATAGGTTGACCAGGAGCCTGCAGCACCCTTGTGGCTGGGGAGGCCATGAGTATCCTAAGCTGCATTAGGAAAAACATTGCCAGCAGGTTGAGGGATGTGATCTTTCCCCTCTGCTCAGCCCTGGTGAGGCCACAGCTGCAGTGCTGGCTCCAGTGCTGGGCTCCCCAGGACAGGAGAGACGAGGAGCTGCTGGAGTGAGTCCAGTAAAGGGCTATGAAGATGCTGAAGGGACTGGAGCTGGAAGAGACCAGCCTGGAGAAGAGAACCCTGTAGGGGGATCTTATCAATGCAYGTACATTTGCAAAARGAGGGGAGTAAAGAAGATGGAGCCAGATTCTTTTCAGTGGAGCCCAGTGACAGGCTGAGAGGTGAGGAGCACAATCGGAAACAGGCAATTCTGTATGAATTTAAGACAAACATTTGTGATGAGAGTGACTGAGCACTGGCACAGGTTGTCTAGAGAGGTTGTGCAGTCTCTACCCTTGGAGATACTCAGAAGATGTCTGGACATGGTCTTGGGSAATGTGCTCTAGGTGAACCCTAGGGTGGTAGCACCACATGATCTCTAACAGTCCCTTCCAACTTCCACCATTCTGCAGTTCTGTGAACAACCTCATTCTTCTCTTTGTTCTTTCAAAGCCTAGAAAACCAGGTGCCTTAGCCCTGGAGGCCAGGAGGGYTGGGCTGGCACCGTGGTTGTGATCGGGTGGTCTGGTAGCTCAGCAAAACAGTTTTCTGAGCTGACRGCAAAACATTGAGCACTAAAGCAAAACCCTCTGTTTTCTGTGTCTTCTGCTCTTTGGAAGTCTCCCAGGTACATGCCTGTATGTAGGGGTATGTGGACTCACAGGGCAAATCCTCAAGGAAAGAGATGGAGGGAGATCTCATCTCTCTGTAGTGGAGGGGATAAATCTCCTGTGGAGTCTGTTTRTATTCAGGTCTTGTTCAGTCATGGTGCTTCTTGGACTTGAGGCAGGGCAAGAACAAGCTGAGGGGGGCTGGATCACAGTTYGATGCAACTCCATCGCGCTATCCCTTGTTGGTTATGAACATGTAGAGCTCCTCTGGGTTTAATGCACCTCTCTTACTTTCTTTCTGCATGTTGGAAGTGCCTCGAAAGAGACTCCCAGAGGACCAAGCCCTCTTTTCGTACCAGGACCTAGATACTGGAAGGTTCAGGCCCATGTGTGATGAGTATTTGGACCACAGCAAAGCTTAAGCCTGCTGAGTGCCGCTGTAATGTCAGCCCAGGGCCACCTCCTTGGCCCAAAGAGAGACATCCCCCCCTTCCTTGGAGGAGTGCCTGTGCTCCTCCTCCCTGGGTTGTCTGGGGTGCTTACAGGCCAGGCAATGGGCATTTCCTCTTCCTGGCATCCCTAGTCTAGTACAGAGAGCCAGACCCCAAAGACATCTGTGCCTTTGTGCCCAGAGGCAATTGGAAGCTCTTGGGATGGCTTCTGTGGCCCCTGTGTCTTTCCAATGCACCATCTTCCTGCCCCTGCTTGTCAAAAGGACAAAATGCTTCTGGTTTCTGCAAGGGAGAGCTGAAAGCCATGCAGTGGAAGAGCTGCAGATTGCCGAGAATGGCCAATGCCTTCTGCGGGTGGCAGCGGGCATCTCTCATTTGGCTGCCTGCCAAGGACGGCGCCCTACAGAACTGTCTGAAAGTCAGCAGAAGACACGTAGCGCCCGAATGTTTGAGAGACGAGGAGCCGCCAAACAGTCCTGCAGAAGAGTGTTTTACYGCAGCTAAGTTGCGCAGGAGCAAATCCAGAGCCCCCTGCTCCTGGTCCAAGGCTCCCCGGGCCCTGAACAGGGAGCTCAGTGCTTACCGCGGATGGGTTCCCACGGGTAAAAGCAAACTGCCCGTCCCGGCCCCGTTCCCCTTCCTGCAAGGTGCGAAGGACGCTGCCACAGGGTTTCGTTCCTCCCCCTCCCTTTCCCCCTTTCCTTTTTTCTTTCCCTTTTCCTTTCTTTTCTTTCTTCTCTTCCTCCTTTCTTTCCACCCTTTTCTTCCTCCTTTCTTCCCCATTCTTTCCTCTGCTCCTTTACTTCCTCTCATTGTGCTTCCCATGTTTTTCTTCCTACATTTTTTCTCACATGCTTTTCTCCCATTTTTTTCTCCCTTTCACCTCTTTCTTCTTTCCTCCCYTTTCCCCTTCTTTTTTCCACCTTTCCCATCACCCCCTTTATTTTCTTCCTCTTTTTTCTCCCTCCTTTTTCTCCATTCTCTTCCTTCCTTTTAGCCCCCCTTTTCTCTCCTATCTTTGCTCCCCCTTTACTCCTTTTTTTTTCTCCTTCCTTTTTCCTTTTTTTTCCTCCCTTTTTTCCCCCCTCTTTTTTCCACCTTTTTTTCTCCCACCTGGTTCTTCTCACTTCCTTTCTTCCACCTATTCCCCCCTCTTTTTCCTTCCCCTTAATTCCTTCCTTTTACTTTCCTTTTTCCTTTCCCCTTCCCCTTTTTCCCTTCCTTTTTCCTTTTTTCCCTTTTCTTGTCTTTCATTTCCTGTCTTTCCTTTGCTTTCACTTTCTTCTTCCCCTTTCTTTTCTTCCTTTGGCTTTCTACCCCTTAATTTCTTCCCTTCATCTTTATTCCCCCCCCCTTTTCTACTCTCTTTTTCTTCTGTTTTTTTTCTCCCCTGGGATTTTCCCCCCTCATTGTGTTCTCTCTTCTTTTTTAATCCTCCTTTTTCCTTCCCCCTTTCCTATCCCTCCCTCTCCTATCTCTCCTTTTTTTATCTCCTCCTTTCTAATCTGTCTCTCTTCGATCAACCCCTTAGTTATCTAAATTATCAACCCCTTAGTTATCTACCTATTTCCTTCTTCCCCTTTCCCCTCTTTTTTCTCCCCCTTTCTTATAGACATCTTCTTTCTTCCAACTTTTATCCCTTTTTGTCCTCTGTTCTTATCTCACCTTCATTTTCCTTCCCCGACTCTTCTACCCACTTTTTTTCTCCCTCATGTTCTCCCCTTTTTGCTGCATTTTTCCTCCCCCTTTTTCTCCCCCATTTTTCTCCCCTATTCTTTTATTCCTATTTTCTCCCTCTCTTTTCTCCCTACATTTCTTCCCCATTTTCCTCTTCTTTTCCTCTCCCCCTTTTCCTCCTCCTTTTTTCCTGCACCTTTTCCCCTCCTTTTTGTTTGCTTTTTTTCTTCCCCTCACTTTTCTTCCTCTTTCCCCTCCTTTCTCCCTCTTTCTTTATTCTCTCTTTCTCTCCCCTTTTCTCAAAATTCTTTTCTTCACCCCTTTCCCCCCTTTTACTCTCCCTTTTCTCCCATTTCTTCACTTTCTTTCTTTCCTCTTTCTTTCCTTCCACATTCCTTTCCTTCATCCTTTCTTTTCTCACCCTGCTCTTTTCTTTTCCTTTCTTTTCTCTCCATTTCTGTTCTTTCTCTTGACTGTCTATAGCTTTTCTTTCTTTCTTCTCTTCCCCCTTTATTTTCCCTACATTTCTGTAATCTCCATCTCTTCTCTTTCCCTTCCTCTTTCTCTTGCTTTCTTTCTCTTGCTCCTGATGTTCATCTTCATCTTGCTTTTTCTCCATCTCCTTCTCTTTCTCTACATCCTGTTTCTCGATCTCCTCCTCTTTCTTGCAGTTTTGAAGCCCACAAGCAGCAAGCAGGAATGGCAGAAGCTCCCAGGAGGTCCATGGAGGGGCACTGGGAAGCAGGACAGCAGCAGCAGCTCTCCAGGGAGTAGCTGGAGGATGTTGTKGGGGCAGAGCCAGCTGAGAGTTGTGGAGGCTGGATGGCAGGTGGTTTTCCTAGGGTCTCTTTCTCCAAGATCAGCTGATTCCTTGGGTGCAGCAAGGCCGGTTAGCTGAGGTCCTGACCTTCATGCCTTGCTGGTGGGAAGTGAGCATGGAGGTCAGGCCCCCAGATGCCCTGTCTCCTGCGAGCCACAGCCCAAGTGTTGGCGATGCTGCCTCGTGTGACAGGCCAGCAGTGGGAGGGCTACATGGCGAGGCTGGCTTACCTGGACTGGCTGGGGTAGGGTCTTCTCTTCGCCACAAAGAGCAGCCAGAGGCTGACCAAAGAGAGGCTGCTCAAGGCTGGAGGCCGGCTGTGCTGAGCTGTCCCCGTTGGCCAAGCCTCACCTCCAAGCAGAAGGCCACGCTATCCACCTCTTTCTTTTCTTAGTCTCAGCTGCTGCAAGCAAGAGGAAAGCAGAAGTTGAGTTCAAAAATCGGGAGCAGAGAGCTCTGCTGCCTGGTGCGTGTGTGCAGGGCTGGATGATGCCAAATGAGGAGGAGAGCTGTGTGAGGAAACAGCGATTCCACCGCAGCAGGGCCAACGAAGGGCTTGCTGAGGGAAGAAGCACCTCAGCTGTAAAGCTGGGACCATCCCTCCGAGCACGCCAGCTTTCCTGCTCTTTGGACGTGCTCGTGACTGTTCCCTCCCAGAGCAGGGCAACACGCAGGGCACAGCAATAACAGCGGGGTGCTGGGCACGTGCTGAGGTTTGGGGCATGGCAGAGGTTCCTGGGGTCCCTGCAAGGCAGATGTGTCGCTTGGGCAGCTTGCAGTGGCTGCAGTTGGGATTCCACTATCTGAGCATGTCCCTACCCCAGAGCTGGCGAGAAGGGCCGGAGGAGCTGCTGCTTCTCGGTGAGAAGGCAGCTCCTCCGCTTCTCTTCAGAACTCACCTGTTGAGTGGCCAAGCRCCTCTTCAGCAGCTGGTGGGCCTGAGACAAGGATTTGCATGCTGCCAGCCTGCAAGAAAGGGGTGGGGGTTACAGAGCTGGCAGCAACGGCTGCCGGCGGGTTGCTTCCACCGCACAGAAAGATGCAAGTGACTGCAGGGAAGAGCAGAGGTGGCTGGACGCCTGTGGAGGAGGCGCCGGGATGCCCCAATGGCCCTGCCTCTCTGCATGAGCAGGGAGCTGGTGGCAAAGGTGCTGTTGCAGCCGGCCACTCAACCCCGTGGTTCTCAGGGCCGTTTCCCTCGCCAAGACTTGGACCCCTCCCGCCAGCACCCGGCAAGGGCTGGGGCAGAGGGACCTCCCACTCTGCTGAAACCAAGGCCTCCACGGTGCGGCACCTGGCGACCCGGCTGGCTCTGAGAGCGCAGAGCCCACGTGAGCAGCTGGTGGTGGGCGCCGTTCCCCAAAGCCCCGTGGTGTTGGGGCGGAGCGGACGCGCCCCAGGTATTTTGGCRCCGTCGGAGCTGACAGCCTGGTCGAGGAGCCGAAGGGAGGTGAGGCTGGGGCAGCTGGGGCTCGCCGTGCACGCAAGCAAGGAGCTGCGGCGCCGGCTCCAGCGGCTGGTGCTCGCGCGCTGTCCCACGGCGAAGCGGCTCCCGAGCGCTGCCCGGGGGGTCCCGTCCAGCGCCGCTCTGCTGCGGGCAGCTCCCCCGGCAGCTCTCCTCCACCCGCAGCCTGGCCGCGGGCAGCCCGAGCCCCCCGGCAGGGCTCCCCCGAGCACGGTGCTCGGGCGACGCTCCTTCACCTCCGGCGACCTGCAGCAAGAAGGAGAAAGAGCCTCGGAGCCCGCCGCTCCTCTCCGGGAGAGGCTCAGCACCCCGGACACATCCCTCCCGCGTGGCACCACTCCGCTCCGCCACGCACCGGAGACCCCGCTCCGTGTCCCCCCGCGGCGTCGCCGGGCTGAGCAGAGCTGCAGGGAGGTGGCAGGGATGTGGTGGCTTCTGCACGCYGGGAGGTGCCTGTGGAGGTGTCTGAACCTCCAGCGGGGCCTCTGCTTTCCCTGCGCACAGCCCGAGCTGAGCCCCAGCCAGCGCGGGGAGGACKGCCGGCGAGCACGGCGCCCGGCACCCCCCGCAGCCCGCGGCGTGCCCCCAGGACTCACGGGAAAGCGACCCCGTAGGGGCCAGGGGCCACACGAGGGTGAGGGTGCTGGTGCATTTCTGAATTTTAGTTCATGCAGCTTTCCTATTTCTGTTAGCTCTGAGGAAGTTAGTTTCAGTGCAGGGCTTGCAACAGCTATGGGCAAGAAATGCTGAGTGTAGGGTAGAGGTGCTGGAYAGCGAGCTGCTTAGGGCTCGTAGCTGAGGAGCCTGGCTGGTGTACGGTGCCAGGAAAGCAGGACACTACGTACTGATGCTCTCTTACACGTAGTCCAGTGGTTAAAGCACTCCTATGTGAATGAGGAGGATTTAAGCTCAGATTCTGGTACAACTTCAAGGGCTTTACCCCCCTCTCAGCTTACTGGGGTGGGAGGCTCTCTCCTGCTGAGGCTGTCCGTGGAAATCTCCAGTATTTGCTGGGCTGTGGCATAAGTCCCTCGGTTGATGACTGGGGCTTTCCTCTGGACTGGAGAATCCTGTTGCTATGTCCTACTTTGATGGTTCTTCAGTATTTTAACCAAAATGGGTAATTTTAGTAGAAGAGGCTAAGAACCTAGGTGAATGAGTTCCGTGCATTTGCCTCCTAGGTGAGGTTTTAATTATGATAAAGCCTGGAGGCAAAATCCTGTGTGAGGCCGTGGGTGTAGGCTAGTCATTTCTGCAGAGCTGTCAGGACATGGCAGCTGTGCATGCATGCAGCAGAAATGGGTTTGCKGCAGTGTGCAGAGATTTCCAGGAGCATTAGTTACACAGCTGGGGACAGAAGGCCTTCTTCCCCTGCTCTTGGACCATTCAGACTCCTCTCCACTTCCAGAGTCCATGGACAAGCACACCAGCAGATAACCAGACTCTCAGGTTGCGGTACCATGCTGTGCATCACGTCTTTATCACTTCACAGGTTTCTGAGAAGTTAGTTTCTGAGAGTTAGTTAGTTTCTGAGAAGTTAGTTTCTGAGAGTTAGCAAAGCTAACTCCTGACATATGAATTTTCAGGGTTTAAAAAAAGCAGGGTTTGTCTCCTTGCAGCTGTCTTCATTCCTCTGTGATTTATTTTTTGTATGCAATACAATGCAAATTGCAAAGCACCAAGAAATTTTGAGGTGTGCACTGGAACAAAAGTTTATGGGGAAGGTTATGAACAATTTAATGGTTGGATGCAGGTGTATGTGCCTCATGCTGTAGTCTAGCATCCCTCAGGTAGTGCTTTGATGATCCTGAAACATGGAAATGTACAGCATTACCACAAGAAGGAAGGAGCCCTGTGAGGCTTTTGGCTCTGCTACACCACAAAGGGTGGGCAGCTGAAAGCTCTCAGTGTTGGGTGATGTCTCCTTGTGTGATGGAGCTGAATCACACCACTGCTGTRCTTGGTGTGCAGACCTGTAAACTGGTGAGTTCTGTGCTAAAGCAGTAAAGAGGTTCTGGGTGGCTAGCCTATTTCTGGCCATGCTGTGACATCCCTGGGAGATGCTGGTCCCTCCTCGTGCTGAAGCAAGCATTTCTCATCCTTGCTTAACTGCTTCACTGAGGGCAAAACCTGGGCTGATGCTTCAGCAGATAGTCCTGCAATAAGGTGTTGCAAAGAGGAGAAAGAGCATGCTTGCTCCCATTTAGGCTTTCCTCCTGCCTKGCACAGAAGCCTTGGCTGTGCAAAGATGCTTCTTGATTTCGTCTTTCTAGCTGGGAAGGGATGAGCAGGCTTGTTTGAGTTAAAGGAGATCTGGGCTCAGGGTACTGGGTCAGACATCTCCAGTCTGTGTCTATTCTGTGTATGAGACTTGGCAATGAGCTATGGAGTCTGGAATGAGGTGTGAGCACAACTTTCTGCTCCTTGGATGTTGTCCAAGGGTTTCAGTGTGGCTCAGCCTGCTATAAATTAGCCATAAGACTGTGGTAAGGAAGATGTAAAAATATTTTACTGCTACAAAGCTTGTCTCTGCCTGTTCCAGCTCCTTTCATGAGTTATTGCAACATTAGCAGTCACATACCCTATACTGTAAAAAATGAGAATTGTGTGATCTCTCAAAGTCTCTTAAAGCCTTGTAGTCACTTCTAAAGTGCAGCGGTGCATCTGTTTATCCAGTGCACAGCAATACCCTCTGTAAGTCTAGGCTGAGAAGGGATGAAAGGTTGTGCATCTTACTGAGAYAGTAATCGAGCAGTTATTCACTTCAGAGTTTTTTGAGGAGATCTGAGCTTACCCTTCTGTGCTGGCTGTAGCAGAGGACTGGCAGCACCTGTCTTGCTCTTGATGGCCTTGCAAGAATTACCTCTGAGATGTATGTGCTGGGCACTTAGTGTCATGGTGTAAGCATTAGTCAGATGGACTARGCTCCACCAGCAAAGAAACGATGTTCCCGCAGTGTTTGACTCTCAGGTGGCAGAGTGGACCAGGAGAAATTATGAGATTTGRGGTTGTTAATGAAAGACTTTATTAAGGGAACAACCATTCCAAGGGTCTCTGCTTGACAGCATGTGAGGCTGGCATCTGGTTCTGCCCGTCACTCCTTTGTCATTTTGTTAATTGGCAGATGTAGTCAGCTGATATTCCTTAATGAATGAGTCAAAAGAAGGGGGGTGTGGAGTTTCAGTGGTCCTAAAACTAAGAAATTACACATTGGATACTTAAAAGTCATGCAGCTGCCTTAAAAAYTAGGAAATTGCTAGTTTGGAGCTTAAGGGAAAATTAATGCTTTGATTCTTTTATGAGCTTTCTTTATTCTGACCGTTGAGGAACCCTCATATCTGATTTGCTCTGCAATTGAGACAAACAAAAGGTAACTGAAACAAAAATCTGAACATGTCTAATCCTCAACACTAAGAGGGTGAAAATGATTGAAGGGGGCTATCAGTAACCAGAGTTATTTGAGGAAATCATGTACAGGCTGTAGGGAATGTGCAGGCTGCTGGACCATTGAACAACTGCAACATTTACCAGTTTGGGACAAGCCTAATATTCAAATTCCACATATTCATTTGGGAATATTATAAATGACTACTCTTGTCCTAGGTAGCATGGGAGTGATAAGGAGCTTCTGTAGTGGCYGCGCATGTGTGATTTATGGACATGTCTGTCTGCCTGTCCTTCCTTGCTTCCCCTGACTTTTGAACTATTGACCAAATTCAGCCAAGTTTGGCTGGAGGATAGAGCTTTAAAAGCATTCTGTTTCTACAGGTTTCATTACAACCAGCAGTGAGGGAAAGTGAAAATTCCTATTTGTTTTCCTTTATTGAGGGAACAGCTAACAAACCATGGTTGATYAGAGGTCAGAGAATCCACACAGATGAGACATGCAGGAACTGGGCAGCTTCCCTTTGGTGTTTGCTGCTGTTTGTTTGCAGGAGCACTTCGGGAGCTAGAGAGGGATCTGTACCAGCTGAAGTTAAACACACCTTCATTTTCTCACGCACTTCAAGCTTTATCCCTGCAAATGTCACACGATGTGGCCTGGGAAGCATTCACGGAGCAGCAATCTATGGCACTGGTAAAGTCATCTGTGAACGAGTGGATGTGCTCACCACGTGCATGCAGCGTGGAGCAGTGGGGGTTCCTGCAGGTTAGTGTACCTATGGGTCACTCTTGCRTCCTGCAAAGGGGCTGTGCCTTGTRCTSYGCYGTACACTGAGCTGTGACAAATGTCAGAGTGGGCGTCTGAGTCAGCCGGGGCAGCTGCCCTGCAAAGGGAGTCTCAACCTCCCCCCGGTCCGGGATTGCTCACAGGAGAGAAGAAAGGAGCTAACCCACCCATGSAAGGGCACTGCAAATGTGAACAGTGAGATGCTTGTTTGCTTGATGTGATTTTTTTTTTTTGCTAATGGTGGAATTGGTCCCTTTGCTGAATGCACCGAGCTGAACATCTGCCAATGGGCCAAGAGGGCTTCTGCAATGCAGTGTCCCCACCTGTGCTCTGTTAGGGGTCAGAACAGCCCACATGCCCCTGCCATGCTGCTCACTGTCTCTCACATGTACATTTTGTGCCAGGTTGGTCCCCTCTCAGTGTCTCCCCCAGGTCCCCTGTGCCTGCAGAAACAGTCTGGCAACCTGTCCCCGTATCTCCTTCATTCTCATGTAGTACAGCATGGGGTTAAGGACTGGTGGGGCAAGGAAGTGGAGGAAGGAAAGGAGGCTGTGGGTGATAGCAGGAGTAGGAAGGCCCAGATGATTGATGAGGGACAAAGCCAGCATTGGGGTGTAGAAGAGCAGCACCACAGAGATGTGTGAGAGACATGTGCTCAGTGCCCGGACTCGTTCCTCCATCAAGATGAGGCCCAAAATGCTCCTCAGGATCCAGACATAGGACAAGATAATAAGCACCGGATCAAGGCCCATGGTGCTGAGCACAATGAAGAGAGTGTACATACTCTCCCTGGAGCCAGCACGGGCCAGTTTCATCACATCTGAGTGGAGACMGTAGGAGTGGGACAGGATGCTGGTCTGGCAGTACGGCAGCCTTTGGAGGAGGAAAGGGAGGGGGATGTGCAGAGCAATGGCCCGGACTGTGATCGCAAGGCCAATCTGAAGCACCCTGGTGTTGGTCAGGATGGAGTTGTATCTCAGAGGGTAGCAAATGGCCACAAAGCGGTCAAAGGCCATTGCCAGAAGCACGGAGGACTCCATGATGGAGAAAGCATGAATGAAGAAGAGTTGAGAGAAGCAAGCGTCAGAGGTGACCTCTCTGGAGTCGGACAGGAATACCCCAAGCATTGTTGGCAGGATGGAGGTGGACAGGCCCAGGTCTGCCACAGCCAGCATAAGCAGGAGTAGATACATGGGGTGTGGAGACTCGGCTCTGTCAGTATGATGAAGAGGACTGTGCCATTCCCCAGAGCAGACAAGAGGTACAGCGAGCACACGGGCACTGCCAGCCAGTGCAGGCTGTGCTCGAGTCCCGGGATGCCYGTCAGGAGAAAAGTGAGAGGGGGAAATATGCTGATGTTGGCACTGGGACCAGTGTCCTGCATCTCCGGCTGTATCATCTCCGGCAGGGAGGCAGCGCTGCAAAAAGCAGRTGTGAACAGTGAGTGGGAGCGTGAGAGCCTGCAGGCACATCATCTGAGCCATGCTCCTGCTCTACAACCTGCAGGCTCAGCTCTGGAGGAACATCTTGGCTTTCTGAGGCTACTCTTACTGCAGGCTCAARTACTTCATTAAGTGGAATAGGTTCATAACATTTTTAGTCTAGATTTCCTCACTTTCCATAATACAAAAGTTTCATTGAGCAGAGTAGAACTGGGAAATTTTCTGCCACTTCTTTGCCAATTTTTTTTCCCCTACAGCTGGTACCCCAAAAGCTACCTTCACTCTCATTTTTTCATGCCTCTATTTCTTCAAAGAAGACAAGAGGAAAAATTACTCCTCCTTGCTAAAAAAGACTCCTTTTATTATTATTTAGTTAAGAGGGTCAAAAGGGCTGCTCCTGGCAGTTCCTGACTCTGCCACTCAGGAGAGTAGCTTGGTTTGTTCAGAAGGACTGCGTGTCTGATAGCACGCACCTCCTGAGGCCTGACCYGTTTCTCAATGCAAAGCGACCGAGCCACCATTTCTTAGTCACTAATTTCAGAGGTACTGGTGGGAAGGCAAAAGATCCAGCAGGAGCAATACAACCCTTCATCCCYCCACTCAGCCATTTTCAGTTGCTTCTCTCCTATTTCCTGGTTTCAGGAGTACATTCGTGCTCAAGTGTGCCTGGACCCTTACGAATACAGCGTTTGAACCATACAGGAGATGCACCCCTTAACCGTGAGCTGGTTTGCAAAGCCCTGTCTAATACCCTCCATGGGTATGCTACARCGGAGAAAGCAAAGCCCCTCAGTAGGGTCCAGCAGATGCATCTTAACGTTTCCTTTGAAACATTCCTGACCCAGGCATTAGGGATRGAGAGAAAAACCGAAAACATCCCAGAAGCATCTACAGATCAAGCGGCTATTAACAGTGGGGTAGGTGGGGTCCTTTCAGGCGATGTGTGTAGCCCAGCAGGGCCCAGAGAAGGTCAGAGCGGGCTCACCAGCTGGGAGTGTGCTAGGAGCACCGTGCAGAGCCCCCCTGACGTGCCCTGGTGGTGGCGAGCTCTGCTCAGGCTAATTGTCCTCTGCTGAGAGGCACTATCCGGCCACGCAGGGTGCAGTAACGCGGACAGCAGTCCTGCTGAAGGGGAAAGCCAGCTGCTTGCTGGCTCCTGGCGGGGTCGTGAGGGCTCAAGCTGGGTCTTTGCAGCCTGCTGGCTGGAGGGCAGCAGAGGGTCAGCAGCGCTGGTGCTTCCTTGCAAACGTTAACCCAGGCCAGCAGCACACCTGGACCGATGCTGAGCAGTGGCGCGGGCTCCTGAAACCTGATTAATGCTGAAGTGCATCTGAATCTCCCTGCCTTGGCGAACCCCCAGTGCTGACCCTCCTCCTGCCGTTCCCTTTCTGTTGCTCCTGGGACAGAGCCCTGCATCTGCCTCCGTGCTGTCTCTGCACCGAGGCTGGAGATGCTGCCGGCACACACCCCGATGGGTTGTCCCCCTCACTTGCCTGGTGGCTGAGCACCCACCTTGATGGGACACTGAAGGATGGGGTCTCACTGCACCAAGGTGGTGGGACAGACCCACCCATTGTTTCACCCTCACCAAGGGACACTTCCCTCTGCCTCATGCTTAAAATACARTCACTTTATCTTCCATCAATTAGCTCTCGAAGCCTGGCTCAGACCTCACGCAGAGCACCGGAGCGAAGCTCCAAAGGAGCATTGCAGGTGTAAAACCAGTGTAAGTTGAGGATGTGAAAGGGGGTGTGGGTTTACTGCAGAATTTGCCATTCCTCCTCTACTATTAGCTTTTCTTTCCCCTCAGACTGCACATTTGTTATCCCAGCTGGGGAAAGGASCCTGTTCCTGGCTGTCTCTTTGGAAAGGGTAAGATGCTGCTGAGACAACCTGTTGGCGCGACTGAGTGCTGTGTTTGACAGCAGTRTATCCTGGAGGACCCGAGGATTTGGGAAAGGGCTCCGATGTATTGCTTGGGGTCACTATTCATGGGAGGCAGGAGCAGCAAAGGAGGGTTTTGAAGCAGTGAGTGGTCTCCGTGGCATTTTCAAAACTGAGAGCTGCCTCTGACCTGCCTGAATGCTCCATTTCGACACAGCTGAAACAAAACTGCTGGGAGTTTAATTTTACATGTCATTTGCTGCTGCAATACTTAGAAGAATTAAAAGAAAAAAAAATGAAAATGAAACCAGACCTTTCTGGGGAGAGAGGAGTTAAAATGAGATTTTCTAGTTATCAAAAAATGAGGAAGGAAGAACTAATTAGGAAAAAAAAGAAAGAAAACTGCCAAAGGATGTCCATTGTGGTTGAACTCGGGCTAAGAGCTACGTCTTTGGCTAAGGCAGACCCAAACGGGCGTTGTTAAGGRTCTCTAGTGAAGGCCTCTGGCGAACTCACCTTGCTCGGGCAGCTGCGGACGGTGCGAACGGCCTGGGGAGGGATGAGCACGTGTGAGCCCTGCCGCCGCCGCCGTGCTGTGCACGCAGCCCGCCGGCGTTTATAGTGCAGTGCTGCAAAGTCCCTCAGGGCCGGTAGCAGCGGCTGGAAAGCTCCACTTCTCTCCCCGTTTCCTCTAACGCTGCGCGTGCTGGCAGGAACTTCCCGGCGGCCAAACCGCTGCAGCGGCTTGTGCCTGCCGCAGGGAAGCACCCGAGTGTCTCAGATGCAGAGCGTGAAGTTGAGATCTGGAGGCTCCGAGCTGCAGAGCCCATCTGCCATGCAAAATGCARTCCTCTAACCAAATCAGCATCGCTTTCAGGGCTGATGATACTTAAACACCTTCTGCAGCGCAGTTCAGATTTGTGCTCTGCCAGCAGCCTTCAGCAAAGGGTGYTGGATCGCTCTCCCAGGGGCTATGAAGATGCTCAGGGTCTGTTGGTTCAACCAGGCCCAGCCCAAGTATGCAGGGAGAGGATGCTAGTGATGAAAAGCACTGTGGGAAGAGTCATGTCACCTTCTCTGGCCCCAGCGAGACCTGCTGGGGTGCTGCCTTTGACAGCAGGTAAGGGATACRTAAGGATATTCCCATGATAAGGGCAGGTGCACCCCATGAAGGGCCCTGTGTTGGGTCCCCCAGTCTMACTTGCACAATGAAGTTTCCCTTTCACAGCCACCGGCCACAAGAGAGAGGTGGGGGAGAGGCAGACTCAGGCCTCGTATTGAGTGGCTCTCATGATCCCATAGACAGCCCAGGAGCTTCTGTGGGGTGGCATCAGCCACCCTGAAGATGGGCTTCCACATGACCAGGCACTTCTGCCTTACTTGGGTGAGCTTTGGACCAACACTAACGGGGGTACAGCATGCACTGGACTCTATTCCTTGCAGGCAGGGAATAGCTTTGGAGGCAAACAGCCCTTGGAAGAGCAAGTGTCCATCTGAAAACCATTCTGCAAATGGAAACCATTCTTAGATGTGCTCTCTAAGGCGCAGTTCCAGTGGCCAGCTCCAAGTACTGCCTGTCTCCAGTGAGGCTCTGACACTCACCCAAATGCTTTCTTTTGCTGCGCTCCCAGTTGGTGCTTTTTAGTTTCCTCTTCATTTTTCCATGTTAGTACTAATGTGTTACCAGAATTTAATCATTTAATTCATTTAATGGATGCATTCACAAAGAAATCCTATTCTCTTCCACCCTGCAATGCACCTGTCGGCACCAGGGGCACATCTATGAGGGGTGCTCAGTGCCATGAGGTCCTAACTCAGGCCGGAGGGAAACTGAAATCACACCAGCCCCTGGAAAGGTCAGRTCCTGCTGCCTTATTTGTTGTTTCTTCAATGCCATTTTTCTTCACTGATGTTATTCTCTTCTTCTGTACTGCCAGGCCTCAGTGAAGTCCACACCTAGTATATTCAATACGGTTGTTGATGCCTTATTTAAGCAGCCCCCAGTCACTCCAGTGATATCTTCTCTTCTACCCCACCTTATACACACAAGTATCCTGCTCCCCAGCCTAGCTTCCTGCTCTTTCCCATTTTTCACCTTTCTATGAAAAACACATTCTACTTCTGCTCTTCTCTTTATGGGCACACCCAGAGACCCAGTCCCCTTTGTCTAGAGACTAATGCAAGTTTGGTTTTGGTGTTTACACACACACGCACCCCCATCCACACAYACATACATGTATATGTGCACACACCTATACACACACACACACATATCCATGCATGCATCCACACACGTGGACACAGCTACACAAAGTATGGTACTCTCAGCKGAACCTGCACCTTTGCCCAATGTGGAGGCTTGGGACCCTGGGCCTGTATTTGCCATTCAAACCCTGACTGCGCCACAGAGGTTAGGTGGTGGCACGACCAGAGCTAACCTGTGCTGATGCAGGTGTCCATYGGGATACCTTGCCTCTGGGAGCTCCCACCTATTTTGCAAAAGCGGAGCTGCGATCACCATCTAGCACTGGAGGGTAGTAGTAATGCACACCTACCTCTCACCTGAATTTACCTCTGTAGTTAAATAATCCTTAGAAAAACACTGAAACTGAGTGATATTGACGCTGTAACTTTCTAAACAGTATGTCCTTGTTTGGTTTTAAATTATCATCTCCATGCAGGAATTAGAGCCAGATTGTGCCTGGCTTCTGCTCTACAGGTGGTCTGACTCGATAGTTACCATGGTCATGTTTTATTTATTCTTCAAATACATTTGACAAGGGGCAGAATTTCACCTGGAAAAYGACACAGTAAGTTCTTCTACACTGCTGTGCTTGCTCGTCTTTGTTGCAGCAGGAGTTACCTTGCAGAGGAACTGGGCTGCTTGAGTGGTGGGAGTCCACCTTATTCTGTCAGAAGATAGCTTACTGGTGGTAGCGCAGTGTCTTGCCTTGACAAAGGCTGCTTGGGAGAGCACAGTTTATAGCTTCAGAAAGCCCATGCTGTAAATTTTAGCCTCTTGATTTATCAGCAAAGAGCTTGCAAACATTAGGCAGGAGTGAAGCAATGATATTCTACAAGAATGTTTGAGAAAGTATTTAGAGTAGCCAAAACTTCCAGAAACCTGCTGCTGTCTACACAGGCCTTAAAATGCTGCAATTCTGCTTTCAACATCCCTTGTTAACACTTCCTTTTCCTGTACAAAGCCTGATATTTTTTTCTTCCCAGTAATCAGGATCCCACTTCTGGTCTGTACCAGGGGTCACCATCAGGAGCCTTTGCTCTTCCCTCCCCTTTATGGGGAGATCTGCCGTCATGCTCGCTAGGTCACCCGTGGTGCTCACAGCCCTCGAGAGCAAGGACCGCAGCTGTGACTTCCCACTGTGTCAGAGAAGCCCAAGGGGTTTGGTCTGGCTGGTTAAATACGGCTTTCCAGGCAGACCGTCCGCCCAGTGCGTGTCTGCAGCAGATTGCACAGTCAGGGCTGCCCCTGGGTCCCTGCCCAAGTCCTCTGCTGTGTCTGGGGTAAGTACTGGAGGGGATGGCTGGAAGAGTACGGAGTACATGCGTTCTTCCCCARGAAGGGCAATTTATTTGAGGACCTGAATCAACATGAGAAATTCCAGACATCTCTGGCAGAAGCAGAGAATCAGCATATTAGAAAAGTGCTAAGACAGAAAATTGCTTTACTAAATCTTAGTTTTGATCCCATCTGTACAGATTGTCTTGATCTGARAAGCCTTCCTGAACATTGATCTTGATCAATGATTATAAACTTCTTTCATCCCCTCAAATGCTCTGTGAACAGTATGTTTATTTGTAGAATAAATTTACTCTCTCCAGGAGCAAAGAGAGGTCTTTAGCTCCTTAACTTTGGTCCTTTAGGTCCTTATCTACCCTGCTGCGATAGAGCAGCACCCCTCATGAGCAGGGCGATTTGCAGGTGTGAGGGGACCCAGCTGCTCCAGAATGGTGCCTTGCTCTTGTGAAATCTTGAGGACTTTTTTTTTTCTTTTTTTTTTTGGTAGTAGATAAGGTCTAAGAGTGTGTGTGTATGCACATACTTAAGAGCAAACCTTAGCTTGTGCTTTTCRGTGATGGAAACGTGATTGTTTCCTGCTGAATAGAGACATGCACATTTTCCCTGATCTGCCACGGCCAGAGCAGAGAATGTACTGCTTTGACCACTGCCTGTTTAGACTGTGCTTTTAACATGCAYTAAATTTAACTGCATTTTCTGACAAACCTGCTTGGAATATTTCCTGGGAAAAATGGAAATTACCTTGGAAATTCTCCCCCCGTCCCTACCCTGCTTGCCTCTGCCYCCTGGTCCCTGTGCACAGCAGCTGGTCTCCCACGGCAGCCAGTGGAGCTGCCCATGACGCAGGCTGTTTGCAGGATGGTAAGATGAAGACACAGCGTTTGTTCCTCGGTTTCCTAATGGCCTCAGGCACCACTTCAGGTCATAGTTAGGCCTTTGAGTTTCTTCCTTTCCATGTAACATTTTTGGCAGCTGAAAAACACAAATCCATTTTCCTTCCATCAGGGCTAGTTTAATCAATTGGCCTACAGGTTTGATAAAGCTCCTGAAACTTTTTTACTGTGATAAAAAGGGGGAAAAAATCAATACAGATCCAAGTGTAATGGTACTGCGTCCCACCGCAGAGCGAGATGTTATCTCTCTGTTCTGGCTGCACTTGGTTTTGCACAAATCTTGACCTTTCCYTGTCTGTGTGTCTCTCGTTTTCCATCCCCCTTTCCTTCCTTCTCCTGACTTCTTGCTCCAGCTTGTGCAGAAACCAGCAGTGACTTTGTCTCTGCCAAAGAGACAGAGACTCTGTCTCTGCGGCTGCCTGTGCACCGTGGCRGGAGGAGTGGGTGCCTGGGTGGTGTTGGGGATGCAGCTCCCCAGCGTCCTGCCTGGCCACCCCTGCTGCTCCTGCTCCCATCATGGCTGTGGGAGCAGCAGGTCCCTTCCCTAGGACTTGCCTCCCAGGTCTCTCCCAGCCCTTGTCTTTTCTCCTTTCACAGGCAGGAGGACCTCGGCCACAGGCCCTCACCCTAGTGTAGCGAGGTTGAACTTTGCCTGCACGGCTGAGAAGCTCTCGGCCAACTCGTGAAAGGGTTGAGCATGAAGGTGTCCTGCAACCCCAGATGTTTAGCGTTCAGGGACTATGACTGAGAGACCCACCGTATGCTGTGCTGCTCTTTCCCTCATTCTTCAGGGCTGCACACAGCCCGGACAGGCGCCTGAGCTTCAGAGGTCAGTGTCTGATCTGCTAATGCCATCCCCTGGTTTGGTGTGATGGATGAGGCATGGATGGCAGCTGCACAGGTGTTTCAAAAGCCTGCCTCTCCAGCCTCGCTCTAGTCAGCGTGTGGGCAGAGCTTCGTAAAGCAGTTGTTATTCCAAGAAGCTCTATGACTGCTAGGCTCCTGTGCCCTCAGTGCATGGGATGTGCACTTCCAATAAGACTGGTTTCAGTCCCCTGACCTTCATCCTCACTGGAATTCCTGGTCTGCCAATGAGTAACTACTGGATGGCATTCCCTCTCAGCTCCCTGTACCTCCTCATGCTCTTGGGGAACTGCACCTTGCTCTGGACCATAAAGACAGACCGCAGTCTCCATACACCAATGTACTATCTCCTCTCCATGCTGGCAGTGGCAGACTTGGGCTTGTCTGTCTCCACACTACCCTCCATGCTGGGTATATTCTGGTTTGAGTCCACATCCCTCCATTTTGATGCGTGCATTATTCAGATGTATTTCATCCAYGCCTTCTCTGCCATCGAGTCTGGTGTTCTGGTTGCAATGGCCTTTGACCGCTTCGTCGCTATCTGCTACCCTTTGCAATATGCCTCTGTCTTGACAAGTCCTCTGATCATGAARGCAGGAGGGGTGATCTTCGTGCGAGGTGTCTGTGTGGTGCTCCCAGTTGCTGTCCTTATTAAGAAGCTCCCTTTCTGCAGGTCCACACTCCTGTCACACTCCTTCTGCCTGCACCAAGACATGCTGAGGCTGGCTTGTGGAGATGTCAGGGTCAACAGCTTGTATGGACTGACTGCAGTGATACTCACCAAGGGCCTTGACTCCCTGACCATCCTGCTGTCTTACATGATGATCCTCAGGGCCATTATGAGAACCATCTCCCATGAAGCCCGAGCCAAAGCCTTTAGCACCTGTATCTCCCACCTCTGTGCTGTCTTGCTCTTCTACATCCCTCTCATTGGTTTGTCCATCATCCACAGGTTTGGGAAGCACCTGCCCCCACTTACTCACACGCTCATGGCTGATGCCTACCTCTTGGTGCCACCTGTCCTGAACCCGCTTGTCTACAGCTGGAAAACCAAGCAAATCCGCAGGCGAATTCTCACCCTGCTCCGTTGGAGAGGGGCCCAGCAACAGGTCTAGTCCTGGAGGGGCAGCACACCAAAGCCAGTCTCCTTCCTTTCCTTTACAGATTGGTTGATCATGGAGAGTATTTTCTGGGAGAAAATCATTCATGTTACTTCACTCCCCACGACAAACCTGTCACCCACATGGAAAAACAGCTCATTTTTCTCCTCAGAGAGGGCTGGATTATGGCAATTCATGTTATTCCACCTCTCATTTTGGGATGTTTCATTTCTCAGAAAGTCTGCAAGAGAGCAGAGCTAGTGTGAGCTAGTCGTAAAGCTGGACTCCCTTCAGCTATGGAGAGAGAAGACTGTTGAGAACAGATTTTAGTCAAGGGATTCACTGCTATTAGCAGTTTTAATCTYTGAAGAAATGCAAACAGTATCCTAAGGCTTGTGCTTTTAATTAGAAATATCCCTTCATCAGTCAATTACATTAAACCCTCGATTCCCAGATTTATGTGGTTATAGGAGACTCTTCAGCTTTCTTTGCACTAATAAAGTGATTTGTGTCTTTGCAGTTGTGGAGACCAGGTAGGAACTAATGGCCTATGGCACAAAGAGTGAAAAMATTTGAGTCCAAACTCACTGAGGGGGTCTGCAAGGGGAGTGTATGTCTTTTTACTGTCTCATGATATCATCTCCTTCGCTCATAACTCTCTGGGATCATTGTGAAAATCTCCCCAACCTCCCCAGGCATAATTCAAATGAGAGTAGGATGTCTGTCGTAGAAGAGTGGTTCCACACTGAACCTGGGTGCAGGAGCTATTCAGTGCRCTTTGAACATCTCCTGCCATGCAGAGCCCTATTTTTGCACCCTCAGCTATGCTGCCACCTTTCCTTGGGGTGCGCTTTGCTGTAGCATCATGGAGATGGTGCACACCAGGGAAGGGGCTGCTGCAGCCATGCCCAAGCCGTTTCCCCCTGCGCGGATCTGTGCACTCACCCCAGGGACTGGCAGCTTGTCTTGTTCAACCCAGCTTCCCACGATAATCTGCTGTTCTGATCTGGCCTCCCACTGCTGCTAACTGGGTTGTTTCACCAGAAAATAGCAGCTGTTACTGGACTCAATCCCTCTCGCTTGTCTGTCAGGGAAGAGCTGAACCTCAATACTTGGCCTGCTCTTCTCAGACTTCCTTTTACCTCTCTTGCCTTTTCCACAGCCTTTTGCCTTATCCTAGTAGCTGACTGGCCAAGAAAGAGGGAGCAGAGTGAAAAGAAGGAGAAAGAGAAACCAGCATGTTGGAGATCATGTTGGCTRTCTGATTCGTGGTGGTGGGGGATGAAGGCAAAGGAAACAGCCCATTTCAGGGTGGGCACTCAGCTGATTTCAGTGTGGCTGTTTAAAGAAGAGCTACAGGGTCAAAACTGGAGTTTAGGAAGCCCTGACCAGGTATTAGCAGGCTTCAGCAAACTGGGGACATGCCGAGCACTGTAGAGCTGTGCTGAGAGAGCTGGAGAGCTTTGGTACATAGAACAAATCGATGTATTTTTGTTTTTAAGAGCAGTTTTTGGTCAATATCATGAGAGCTTCTCCTAACTCTCTCAGGTGCTGTTACAGAGAATCCAAATGATGGGAATCGTTGTGGTGAGAGGGAGTTAGGTACTGTGGCACTGTACTGATGAGCATGGAAGAGCTCTGTGAAAATGGTACCTGGGTTCTTCTTTTTCACCAGGCAAAGGAAATCCTCTGTCTCTTCCACTGCCTCTCAGGTACTTTCACTGTGAGGTAGCAAAACAGGAACACATAGGTGCTCCTGTGCATGCTGCAAAGTTTCATGTCACTCAGACAGTAAGAAGGGATTGGTCTGCAAATATGTGCTCAGTGCAAAAAGAAAGCTGGTTACCAGGGAGATATGAATGTCCCAAGCTGGAAACATTTCGCATAAAGATTTTGTGCCTGATGGCTGGGAATCTGCTAGAATTCTCTCCGTGTTTTTTTCCAGGGTCAGTAGTCCAGTCTGATGTTTTCCTGGTGTGTCTGAAAAGCAGATGTCTGAATGCAGGCAATTTTACTACGTAAAGCCAGAAGCACAGCTGTTATAAATCAGTGTTTCCCAGTGAGTGGTGGCTTACTCCAGCTCCCTATCAAGTTTTAGTTCTTTAGAAGTCCAAGTTCTTCTCTGCTCTGTGTTAAATGAATACTCAGTGTTTTTGCTCAGCTTTAATTCCAGTGTCTGCTTGTATTTCTGCTAGTAGGAGAATTAGCAAAGGACACAACAGTCTGCTCCCTCTCACCTCCTGGAAGGTGGTCATGAGCTTCAGCCTGAGGCTTATATTTCCTTATTTCACCCTGCTGTGTCTCATTATGCCACACTCACATATAACTTCTCTTGGATGCAAGAGAGTAAATAATTTCAGCCCAGTTTGTGGCTGAATCAGATGAGTAACAGACAGACCATAACATTGTAAAATGGCCTAGGTTGACCGTTGCTGTGGTGGCCAGCACCCAGACGTTCGCAGATGAATAAGCCATCACAGTCAATGTTCCCAAAGGGCTGACTCGTACCATACAGACAGAACTATGAGATACAACAGGACGTTTGCATTCTCTTCCKGAAATTGCCAAGCTGCTTTGATCTGCCAGTGAGAGGTTAGAACTTGGGGACCTAACAACGGAGCTCTGAACTCTCAGCAGTATCACACTGTACGTGCATCACATCCATGTTGCTGTGTGAATGAATGAAGAAACAGCTTAACTCTTGCTTGAACATTTTGCCAAATCCAGTGAGTCAGATTCAGCATGCTATGGGCAATTTTTTGCTCTAATTGCTCTAATCACCCGTGGGTGGCACAGAACAGTTCCCTGAGATGCTTTGAGGTTAATGCAGTTGATACATGTCAGCTGTTGACAGATCTGGTGGTTGTTTTGAACCTTTTGCCTCAAAGGCAAAAAACAGAGCTGGGTTAAACTGACAGCTGGATTAGACTGACTTCATTCGTTTCAGCTAAGAGATGTTGGTTAATACTGGGGCTCTAACTTACAGACCCAAGGAGCCTCTCCTTCCAGGCACMGGTGATAGGATAATTTGTCCTTCTTGCTTTAAATGGGGCTTCCCCAGCTTTCCTGGCGATGGTCCTTCRTTCCTGAACAGTATGCAACTTATGCATTTCACTCCCAGAACACCTATGCAACACTGAATAACCGGATTTGTCGTAGTGTTTGTATTTGTCCTAAAAGCATCTCACTGTCTCTACCAAGTGACTTGTCAGGTACTTTGCTGCCTGTTAGTTTAGATTTGAACATGAAATATGCCACACCGAGGCTTGCATGCATTAGCAATGTGTGCAGCTCCCTCTAAGCTCAGCTATTCTCCAGCTATATCTGAGTTACAGCAATTTACCAGCTTCATTTAATAATTGACAGGGCCATCAGGCTTCCTAACATTTATTGTTTATTTTTCTGTGTTTGATTTTCCATTGATGGCACCAAAAGTAATAACATTCATTACAATTCTTCTACAAGTGCTTTCCACCTGTTCTCTTTCTCTTATCTGCATTTACTCAGCCCTGTACCTACAGAGTATATTTGCCGTGACAAAATTCCCTCTTGCCAATAAAAGTGTAGGTTCTCAACTTCTACTTCACACCAGTGTATGTACCCTGGTCAGTAAGGTAGCTCTGAAGATGTATGGGGATGTATGGGATGTGAAAATAAACCATTTCCTCATTGCTTCTTATTCTGGTTAACATTTGTGTTGTGTACAATTTCACATTTTAATCAGAATTGCAGCTTTTTTACAGAACTAGCTAATCATGTACAATGCTTGGAACAGATTTACTTGGTTTTTTTTGTATTCAGCAATTTCACAGAAGCTTCCTTCCAGGAAAACAGAAAGGCTCTGTATGGCAGCACAGCTTACGTACTGGTAAAACATCGTCCGCTCTGCAATGCATAAAATCTTGGTTCTGATTTTACTGTTAATCCAGAGACAAACCCTGAAACTGGGTCAGATTTGGACTACACTGTCAAGATATCTGGGGGAGGTCTAAAATTATTTTGGTAGCAACCATCCACCTCTTTTGTTTATGCAGCTTGGGATTTCAGAATAATGAGGTCCTGTTAAGTTTCAAGGAATTTTGGAGTAAATCCACATGAATGGAATTCCTGAGGAGGGTTACATGTACATTGGGAAAATGTCTGATTTTCCCTTTGGAATTGAATATGGTCTCATGTGCTGACCTAGTTTAAACCCACAAAACCCTCTGTTTACTCCTTCACATCCATATGTTTGCACATTGCCAGAAAGAACAATGTTTAATTCCATACAAGCAGATTTCCTACATCAGTCTCAGCCTTGAGAATGAAATAGATCACATCTGAGGCCAATGCTTCCAGAATTAATTGGATATGAATGAATGAATGAATGAATTACGTATTTTGAATGGAGACACCATAAAAGGGAACACAGCTTTTCAAAGTACTGAGGAATAACTCCAAAAATCATGCTTCTCTAAATGAAGTCTCTAGGTTCAGCACTGGATTCAGAGACCTAAATTTAGGACCACCTGTGGGCCAAGGGTCTAAGCTCCCATGACAGCCAGAGGTAGTTCAGTCAGTGTAGTCACCTGAAGCCAGTAGAGCACATCTGCTCTTAGGTGAGTTGAGCTGCTCTGTGGGCTCAGGCAAGGAACCTCCAAATTAAATCCTGCAAAACCACATCCTATTAGATAATTCATCACCTTAAAATCCATCCTGTACTAGATCTTAACCAGCAGAACCAGGAAAGATTCTTCTACAGAGCTCCAAAGTTCTTCCTCTTCTGTCTGATCCTTGGCCCTCTACTCAGCCCTGCTGAGGCCTCATCTYGAGTCCTGCATCCAGTTCTGGCCTCCCCTGTACAAGAGAGACATGGAGCTACTGGAGAGAGTCCAGCRTAGGGYTACAAAGATGATCMRAGGGCTGGAGCACCTGCCCTASGAGGAACGGCTGYGAGAGCTGGGCCTCTTCAGCCTGGGGAAGAGAAGACTGAGGGGGGATCTGATCAATGTGTACAAGTACCTGAAGGGAGGGTGTGAAGGGGATGGGGACAAACTCTTTTCAGTTGCCCCATATGACAGGACAAGAGGCAATGGGCAGAAACTGAAGCACAGGAAGTTCTGCCTGACCGTGAGGGGGAATTTCTTCCCTGTGAGAGTGAYRGAGCACTGGAGCAGGTTGCCCAGAGAGGTGGTGGAGTCTCCTTCTCTGGAGATCTTCAAGGCCCGCCTGGATGCAACTGTGTCTAACATGCTCTAGGTGACCCTGGTTGAGCAGGGAGGTTGGCCTAGGTGATCTCCGGAGGTCCCTTCCAACCTTACTGATTCTATGATTCTGTCCATTGGAGGTGTTTCAGAGCTGTCTAGATCACGCATGAATAAAACCACAGATGTCTGTAGCTAGCAATAGCAGCATGTTTAATCATCAGACATTCATCCTGGTAGGTGGCAGTGACATTTCTGCCCAGTCTCTGTGCTCTAATCTCCTTGTACTTACTAGAAACTCTACAGACTATATTTTAAAGGTAGAGAGCTTACATGCCCCCAAGTATATTTTGCCTTCATGCAAGTTCTCTCAGATCCAGTTCTACCTTTTTTGATACTGCCAACCACACTGAGTGTGGATTGGTTTAATTCCGTGGAAATTGCCTTCACAGTCTGTAACGCTGTCTTCCTCAATGAAATTCAGTCAATGGGATTGTGTGTCCTTCTCACAGTGGCATCCAGTCATTTCATCAGAATAATCACCTCTGAGAAGTACCCAATTCCTCCTAATCTTGTTAATGGAAAAGTAAGAGTGATGACTTTATCCAGAAATATCTTCATTGTCCTTTCAGGCTCTTGCCTCATTAAATACTCTTTTTTAAAGATTTACATTTGCTTCAGAATGCAGCAGTGGCGTAAAGGTCAATGAGTATAGTACATTAAAGCAGGTCCTACAGTCCTTGTGCTGTCTCACATTCTGACTCTGAGGTGACGCTGAACATCCCAGGACATACATCTCGGAGTCCTGAAACAGGCACCTCTCACATCGATCTTCTCCAATTCCTCCTCTTCCCCCTCCTCCCTCAGTAACTAGCATGCGTAGGCTGAGGAAACACCTCTCCTATGTCCTCTGTGTGCAGATGGTTGCCAGGAGGAACACCAAACATCTCTACAGGAGATCTGTAAACCATTTTGTCCAAAGGGCAGTTGTTTACAAAATTGTTTCCAGAGGAGATTTTATTCTCGAAGGGACTGGAAGATTTGTGAGTGTGAATTCTAATGGAAAATTACCCTGCAATCCTTCGAATTACATCTCTAGTTACGCTGATTTTTTTCCGATGTCTAGTGTTTTCTGTTGGCTCTGCTTCCACTACATCTCTTTGAGAAACCCTTTCAGAAGCACAATACGTCTGTGAAACAAACAAACAAACAAACAAACAAAAAAAAGTACACTCTTGAGCAGCAACAAGATTCTGACTTCACTCAACATCGGAGTTATTCAAATTTCAATTATCAAATCTGCTTGATTCTTCTCTCATTTCCTTTTGAAAGCAGAGTCATATGATAACATTTGCTTAATTGCCAGATTGAAATTTGACCAGTCTGATGATGTTACAGTGCTTTAATTTGTAACTGCAGAGTAGCATGTAATGCTATTAATGTATCTCCTCATAGATCTGTTCTTATTTCCTTGCTGTTGTTACAGAGACACTGAATACAATTGCTTCTTAAAATTATGACATAAATATGACATCTGCTCGCTTTTTGGTGACCATGTTAACCCATCTCACCAGTTATAATATGCCCTTTCAGCACAAATATCGGGAGACAGTAGAAAGACTGGAAATGGGTAGCTGCAATTATTTAGCTTTTGCATATGTGTATTTTAGCATGGACTAGCAGACCTTGCTGTTGTTGTTATGCAAACCCTCAACAGAAGGATGACCTGAAACACAGAGACATTGTAGCAGACTGATAAAAGTGAATTGACATATTTGACTTTATTAGAGTGAACCTATTTAACCGACAGAATGCAGAATACGATGATGAAATCAAAATCCCAAGTCTTTTCAGTCTTTTCAAAGTGATATTTAGAATTTCACTCTCTTTAAACCTTGAGAAATGGAAAAAAGACAATTGTGAAACTCTGCAGAATGCAGGCACCATGATGTGACCACTTTAATTCAGCTGGAGCCAACAGTCTGGAAATACTTTGGATTAATTAATTTGCTCAATACTTTTCCTTCTAAAAAGAAAAGCCTCCCACAGAGTAGGCCATGTCGTTTCCCAGCCCCCAAAAGCACCTTGGATTCATTTGATCCAGCTTCAGGCACTCAGTCAAGGTTCCTCCGTAGAACCCAGGTACCTTGGGCATCCTCTGTCACATCCAGTAAGAGATGAGCAGCTCACGCCCTATGGGCAGAAGGCAATTTTCTCTCTGCTGATGAAGCAGAGGAGAAGGAAAACYGGTCTCCTAATCAAGGTGATTCCAGTAAGTGGAATAAACCTTTCTTCCCACACYGATGTTGTCCCATTTCACTGAACTGTGTTGTCCTAAGTGACTGTTRGTCTTTTCTGCATACTTTGTGGGGCAATATAGTGATCTCTCTACAACTAATCTAGTTGCCTCTCCTTCTGCTGCCTGTTCATGGATGAGCTGTGCTTTGGGTGGAGGTAGAAACCATGCTCCCACTGGCTGGGGCTTCACAGACTGTTCCTGTTTCCAGCTCTTCCACGCCCATCACAAGGGAAGGACATCTGTCTGACGGTCAGGGCACTTACCTCTCGGTTGCAGGAGCAGGCACCGCTCCCACTGAGATCACTCGCAGGCAGTGCCCATGACAGTGAATTTCTTGGCTTTACCTTAAAGTTTCTTCCCAAGCAGAGTAAACATATTGCATCCCAGCTGCTATTTACAGCCTTCAGRCAAGGCAGGTCTGCTGGCAGGGTTTTGGGACATGTTGTAGGTGTTGCTGCTTTAAGCTTGTGTTTTAGCAAATTACAGGCAGGTCATGTCAACCTATATTCATCTCTCTGCTGCCTCTGAATCACCTCTATCTACCAGCTTCACTTAATAYAGGAAAATGAGATACATGGCTTTGTGATGTTTGCAGATCTCTCTCAGATTGTTTGATTTTCCACTCACTGCATACTAAATGCGGTGAGTTTGTTGCCTTTGCAACAGGACTCCCTGTCCTTTCTGCATTTTCTGAATCTTCTCATTGTATTATTTACCCGATGCCAGCCATTAAATATGTCAATGTTTGCCCACACAAGAGCTCATTCACTTCTGCAGGACGGCGTGCTGGTGACAGAGGATCTCCTGTGTGTCACTAATGGCAGCACAGGAAATTGACTGACACCACTTCACTTTACCAAGGTCTTTGTGATGATTTCAATTAAAGATACTGTTTTCCTACTGAAACGGTCCAGCTGGTTTGGCCTCTGAAAGAATTACAGCTGTATGGGTTTAAAAGTGCTTTGTGCAGGTTTAACTGTTCTGTTCCCTGTAGAAGACCGTGCTGGAAAGGAACTGCATGKTTTTATAATTTCATCCAAACTTTGTGTTGAGGTCATCCTTTCTTTCATAAGCTGAAATAGCTAAAGCAGTTCAGCTTTGGGATGGATCATAAAGCCAGAAATAGTGGTGCTCCAGCAGATGTCTGATTTTTATTAGTAACACCGAATGAGGATTTTATTTACATATAGCTTTGAATTTCGGACAAACAGCCATGTCTTTCGCTGCTTCCCAGATCTGAGTGTAAATCCACAGAAGCTCAAGTCACTCACCAGAAAAAAATATATGTACAAAGCCTTTGGTGGTGTAAGTGGTATCACCTCTGCTGAAGTCTGATGCAGAGACACCAGCTGATCCTACACTGAGATTAAGATCGTGATTACTAAATATGGAAAGTCAGCTGTGTTACAGAACCTGGGAGAGTTTGGGAAGGTTTTAACCACAGGCTACCGAACAGTGATTTTCTGGCATGGCATGCAGCGTGGGACCAGTGCCAGGAGGGAATTCTGCACTTTGGAAGCTAGCGATGCCTGGAAACACTGCACAGGAATAACTAAATGGAGCCAGAACTGGATTTGACCTTCCCTTGATCCTGCCTTTCACTATGTGCAAGAAGTCTCACAGTTGGCTTGGACATCTCAAACAGTGCGTGGAGACACACTGTTAACACCAGGCACAGCAACAAGGCCCTTCCAGGGTTGAAACAGTGATACTCACAGAGGATCGGGCAGGTAAGGTGCCTGCAGCAAAACCTATCTCCAGGTCTAGATTCTGAAAAAATGGACTCAGCTATYCTTCCCCCTTCCATACACATGTACAGCTGCCCCAGACCTGAGTCCTGCCCCATTTCTCTTACATCTATCGTGCACGTTCTGCAAACCCAAAGCAGAGCCTGACCCAAAGCCTCCCTTCTCCATTCTCTACAGCACTTCCCTCTCACCATAAATCAAAACCCAGCACCGTGGCACACTTCTCCAGTATCTAACAACACCATCCACCTCCTTAAGCCAGGAGTGTAAACCCAAGCTCACCAACTCCACCATAACCCTCAACTCATATGTGCAGTGGSGACCAGCAATGACGGCTGACTTCAAGTAGCTGCTGGATCTCAGATGTTTAACTCACCTCTCCTGCCCTCGGTGGTCAACAGGTACTTCAACCTCATCCTCGGAGCTCTGCAGGGGGATGGATTCCGCCTAACGCTAAGGACAAAGTGAGATACTCAAGCAGGAAAGCTACCCATACTCTAGAGTTATGCAGTCCTTCAGAGGATCTTTCATTAAAGCAGCTGGTCTGTGTCCAGGTCTTTCAGAGCTCTTTTCCTCAGTGCTATTTTCTGACCATCAGTAGGCATCTGACCTTGAAAAATGTTGCATCACTGTTTAGAGCTGCCGGTGCCAACAGGGTTGGCTGCTCCTTTGGTAGCAAGCTGGAGAGACAGTCTGCCAACGAGGAGAAGACATCTCTCTCATGTTGTAATCTCACCTTTCAGAAAGCTAGGCTATTTTTGTCAAGCTGAAAACAGTGGCTGTGACCAAAGAAAACTGTATATAAGGACATAGCCTTTGTATTTTGAAACATTTCTTGAAGAGAGAGAGATGAACAACACTCCCTGCCTTCYTTTCTCTCCCTCCCTGGACCTCCAAAGTCTGGGGCAACCTTCTGGGATGCTTCTGGGCTGGAGGAAAGGGAAACCACAGCAGCAGGCTTTGCTCTGGGTTTGAGCAGTGCGATCTCACCTTTCAAGTTATACCTGTGCATGGACGTAGCTCCCTGTCAATCCATGACCCGTCCCCGAAGAATCCTTCACCAGGAGAAAGGAGTAAAGACAGGCTGGTGCTGAGGTCTCTTGTGGTTATTTCAGGTGACAATGGTGCTSTTCTTCCGCATCTTACTAAAATATTTCCTTATCCTTATATGCATATCTCCGTTGAGCAGCTTCCTGAATGTTACGAGAATTTTTTGAATAGTATCTTCTAAAGGCTTTTGCATGGGAGGACCATGCCCCCACCTTTCCCTTCCCTCCTCACTATCCCTTCTCACATTCCTATCAGYAGTCACACACTGAACTCTGGCCTGTACTGTAAATATGATTAGGATTGGCTTAGGCTCAAATTATAAACATTTCCAGCAAACAGGCTGATGTGTGCCAAGTAGGGTCCATGCTCCCCCTGAACTGTGGTTCTGGGAAAACAATTTTGTTTAAATGGGAAAATAGATGGACAGATTCTCATATTCTTCTCTAGATGCATGCAGTACCTATGCTTCTGGGAAACATGATCAAGCAGAAAACTGCAAGAATAACTTAGTGAGAACGCTGTGAAAACGTCATTGCAGGGAGCTCGGTACATATGGKTGATTCTTGAGACATGAATCAACGGGAGTCATAAGATTTCAAGGGCATCTGGTGCAAAATGAATCAATCTTAACACTATACAATAGGCAGGCTGCGGAGCGTCTTAAAGTCTCTAGTGATTCAAGCGAGACTAGCATTAGCCGTTTTATACTGCCTGCTGGCAGACATGGGTCTGCCAGATAACCCTGGGCAGTCGTTTTCAACTCTGACCCTCTCCCTTGTCYCAGCAGACACTACGTGGGTTCTCCTGCTGCACAAGTGTGTACTGCCAAGCTGCCYAGCAGGCTGATCTTGAGAGGACCCTGAAGCACTACATTTATGACAGAAATAGTTGATCAGTTCAGCAAATGCAGGCTAGGTAATGAGGGGAAATTTTCTCTCTGGCAGTTCCTAAGGGTGATGCTTCACTCTGCAGGCTGGGTCGTTGTGTCACTTGCAGTTTCCAACCTAAAGATGTTATTCTCCAGCTAAAGCTCATTTGCTCTGAAGAGCAGGAGAACATCTCAGCCAGAGGAAACTAAAGGTCTCTCTGGCCTGCCATCCTGCCATGAATAGCAGCCAGTAATGGGCATTTAGGAAGGTTATTTACAATTAATCCTTCCTCTGGCACATCTCCCAGCTTCTAGCATTCAGTTTAGAGGCTTCCTGAATAGGAGGCTGCATCCTGACCATCATGTTTAATAGAAATCGATGAACTTCTCATCTAAGAATTTGTCTAATACCTTTTTGAAATCTAATTATACTTTTGGTCCCCATGACATCCAGTAGCAATGAATTCCATGATTTAATTATGAGCTCTTTGTAAAAGAACTTTTTTATTTGTTTTAAATCTACCACCTGATATATTCATGGGGTGTTGCCATCTGTGTAGTTCATATAAAGTGAGAAAAGATGAATAATTGAACAATTATGCATCTTCTCTTTCTCTTTCATTATAGTATAGACCTTTCTGAWTTTTTTTTGTCTCTTTTCAAGGTTGAAGAGTCCTAGTATATTCATTTCCTCTTCTGTGRGAGCTACACCRCACCTCTGAACATGCTCATGCCAGGAAGTTAGAAGTTAGTTAGCTTCAATAGCTCTTCCTCACTTTTTTTTCCTTTTCCCCTGTGATACACATAGAGATAACAAACTTATGCCAGTACCAGTAGGACATATGTCACTAAGTCATGTTGTATTCATTCAGCCACAAGCCTTGGCTTGTGGTTTAAGAACCAGGTAGAAGTAGACAGCCATCGTGCATCTGCACTCATAGATTAGATGTGTCCAGGACTGTTCTTTGGCATYGAGGTCAGCCAACACTGGGTGGTCCAGGACCAGGTTAGCACAGTCTTCTGCCCCTGAAATGAGACGGCCACGTACAAGCTGCCCATGCAGACTCCTGAACCCCTGCCTGGGGATTGCTGAAGCCCTTGCTTGTTAGGGCAGCACCATGCCAAGGAGAAGACAAGTTAATGGGATAGATCACGGGCAGTGACCCAGCACTGTCTAATTTACYGTTTTAGTAATATCACTTAGATCTAATGACTGTATTTACTATAGACTCCTCATATGAGACCAGACATACCCTTTTGCTCCTCTGTGTCTTGGCTTACAGCCACAAAAACAGAGGTTAATAGCAATTTCCACCTCGGAGCTGAGATGGTAAAGATAAACTTATTATCATGAGACATCCAGATACAACTGGCTTCTGGGCCCTCTGAGAGGATATCCACTAATGTGTCTGTGTTTGGTTTTGTAATATGTAGTTTGTTTTTATTGTGCAATGTATAATGATTTTAATTAAACATTTTGCATATCGCTATTTGTGGAGGGAATAGCTAGCACACTTTCACCTCTGCTACTCTCTTGGAGAGATGCTGCAAGCACTCTTCTTGCAAAATTCATTATTACATGCATTACAGACCCATTCTCACAATAAAAATTATGTATATTGCCAGTATGCTGCAGCATTGCCAGCCATAAATCACAGGGAACTATAAACACGTCGCCCAATAAACCATCAAGAGAAAATCATGCCTGCTGGGAGAGCATCATAAATGGAAAAGATCATTTACTTCATGTACTATTTTCACTCATACATTTCATGCTGTTTACGCGTGGAGAGCTTGGGCTCCACTGAGGCTCCCGATTGGTTGTGTGACCGCAACGGGGTCAGTCTTCAGGGTGAGTTATAAATGCTGCCCTCCCAACAGCAGGATGTGGATGCAAGTTCCTCCTGTGGATTGTAACTGGATTGTACTGCCTTGCAACGCGTGCGCAGGTCGTAAAACACCCGGTCCGGGCTGCTGATCCTGGTAAGTACCCCAGATAATTCGCAGCGTCTTCCTCACRAATGCGTTGCACTCACTGTGTAACTGATCTGGTGACTGCGGTTTACGGGGCCTGGGTACCGACGTAAGCGGAGGGTGCATCTCTGAGGCGTTGTCAGGAGGTCCATGACACTCCATGGCGCCTGCTGGGTCCGGGGTGATTAAAGCAGGGAGCTGTAATTTCAGCCAGCTCCCAGCCTTCGCAGCCTCAAGCTCCGCGGTGCGCCCTGCACACCACCGTCAGTGGGCCCAGCGCTGCAGGCACACGGCAAACCGGTGAATGCCTCCAGGGGAAGGTTTTGCTACTGCCGTGCCATGAATCACTGTGCTGCTCGAYGTGCAAGCCCAAAGAGGAATCAGCTGCTCTTCCACTGTCTGGCAGCCCAGCTCAGCCAGGGGGAACAGCACATTCTTATTCTTGCCCTTAGAGCCAACAGAAATCAAGCTTTGTAGGTGCTGCATTCCCASACTCGCTTTTCTAACCCTTCTTTAGCTAAATGGCTCGTCTCTTGCTTGGACGCTGGAGCTGTCAGCAAAGCATTTGTGGAAACAGCGGTCTCTTCTTGGGGAAAAAAGAAAAAAGATGTTTTTGTTTCATCCTTCCCACCCCATCTCCCAGGCCCCTACATTTGCCTATGCCGAGTAGATTCCCTTAAAGCACCAGCACTTTGCTAAAACTACTGAATGAAAATCAAAGCTCTAGAAAGAGAAGAAGSCAGAATTTGGCCTTTGAGTGCTGGAAAGGGAAGGAGGGCTGTACATCCTAACCATGTCCCCTCTGAGGCATCAGCACTTGTGTCTGACCCCATTCCCTCGGGCTATCTGGAGAAGCTCTTCTAGCATAAAAAGTAGTAAGCAGTCGGACTGTTTTCTTTCGGAAGTAGGATGCCTTTTCAGGTCAGCAGCAATGCCATTAATGGCAGCTACTGCCCTTAATCTTTAAATTCACATCCACCTGCAGYTGGAGGCTTGTTTTCTGATAAGGGCTTGGCTATGGTGTGAAAAGTATAATTGCTCTCCCTCAGCAGCCAACTGGGAACTATAACTGGGCRCTATATGTATATGTATATATAAAGGCTTGCAGTGGGGTTCCTTCTGCAACAGCTGTGAGTGCATGGTGAACCAGAGTATTTCTGAGGTGAGCAGAGCTAACAGAGCCCATTTCTTATWACCTAGTGTGGTAGGTGTCACTGGTGCCTGACGAGGTTTGAGCTTGATATGGAGGTTTTCTGGCAGGAGGAACGCCCCAACAGACCCGCTCTGTGTTGAATCCCAGTGAGTTCATGACTGRTCCTTTCTTTCTGAGAGTGCACTAACAGAATCTCTCATCCTTATCCACCTCCATATTTCTGGAAACAGAGCAAATCTTAATATCTTTGAGATTCCTAGATATTTGCCAAATTTTGCAGTAAGGGAGCCTATTAGACAGACATGCAAATATACATGCACCCAGCCTTCAGATGAAACTGARTTGCATGAGGTAATAATCTGTATTTCTATGCTTTCTTTGGTACTAATTAATTCTCACTGATCAGATAATATTGTCTTGGCAGAATGGGAATAATTATTATYTTAGGAGAGTGCAAAACAGATTAGGATTAGGACAGCTTCCAGTAGCCTCTGGACAGTTTGCTTTTGCCTACACTGACCGCTGCCTGATGCCTATGGGGAAAGTGCAAGATGACGCCTGGTAAGTGGCTGCACCCTCTCCTCCACTATCTCATGCACTTCCTTCTTCAGAGGRATGGCAACTTGTCCATCAGCACTTGACATCCTGGGGACTACATGCAGACAAATGACTGCTGATGATAATGTGCAGCTTTGCCCTGAAAATAAAGTGTTCTTGCCCAGAGGGAAAGGTTTTGGGGTCCTCCTCTGATTGCTGTCAGATTCATGTTGCTTTTTAYCCTGGAGAAGGAAGATGTTTTTCTTTTCTAAGCTTTGGGCTTTGGGCTTATGTTCACACACAGGCTGAGAGTCTAATGGAATGAAATTTTGTCAGGGATGTAATAAGTACATCACAGAGGATAAGTGTGTTTATACAAAAATGAACCGCACTATAGCAAACCCTTCTTGCTTCTTCAAATCATAATTCAAACTTCTGAACTGACTGTTTTCTACCCTACAGAATGCCCATTAAGCCTGAAATGTCCTCCCCCCCCTTTATTAACTCTTGTTTTGCACATCCACAGCTTCCCACCTCATCTGTGCAGACAGTTATTTAATCACAGGAGACAACCAGGTTCATCAGGCATGGTCAGCCCTTGCTAAACTTGTGCTAGTTGTTCCCTGATTGCCCTCCTGTCCTTCATGTGTCCAGAACACAAAYGGACTCATGAGGACGTGCTCTCTGGTGTTCTCAGGCAGTGTGGTGAGGYTTTCCAGCCCAGGGTCCCCTGGATGCTCCCTGTGTCATGGAGCAGGGTGGCTGCCCACCAGGGCTGGGGGATGGGAGCCAGGGATGGCAGCACGGCAGGCAGGGCAGCATCTACATGGACCAGGACAAGAAGAYCTGAGAAGCTCTGCTGGCAGCCACCTGGGCAAGCCATTGTCTTGACAGCCATGCATGGAAAAGGTCTGAGGCCAGGCTGGGAATTCACATCTGGGGTTGGGATGAGCAAGGTGCAAGGATAGGAATAGGCGAAGCTGTGGCACAGCTCAGGAAAGGACCAAGAGCAAGGGAGAGTTTAAATGCAGCTCTTGAGCAAAGCAGGAAGTCCACGATGGGGCATCTCAGTCACAAGTCTGATCTGCAGTTGCACAGCCGCACAATGCCAGGGCTGACCTTGAATGAAAGCAGCTAACCCTTATGAAATGGGGAGGGGAAGAGGTTGCAGACCCTGAAACTTGCCTTTCTCAAAGACGAACATATCATGGGCCTTTTCCCAGGCATCAGGRACCTCTCCCACTCACCATGATGATAGATCATTATCATCCAGTAGTGCATAGATAACAGCCTCGTAATCACATCAGCCAGCTCCTCCAGCACCCATGGGTGAATTCCCTCTGGCCCTGAGCACATGAATACCTCTAGCACTGAGCAGTTCTCAACCTACAGCTCCCTGCTGTTGGCTTTCCCTTTGCTTTTCCAGCACTGGGACCTGTTGAGCTGGGAGAGGCTTTGCCCATGAAGGCTGAGGCCGAGAAGAGTACTTGAGCCTTCCCCATATTGTCCCTTGCTGTGTTATCTCCCCAACATTTAGCCCACATTTTCTATGAACTTCCTTTTGCTCTTAGTCTACCTGTAGGATCACATCTTATCACACCTAATATGGTCACTTGTCCTTGCTGTGGCCCGTCTGATTTCATCCCTAAGGACTCAAGCAATATTTTACACTCTCTAGTTGCATTGCCTTGTCTTCTTTCCTCTCCTCTTGCACTCTCACTTTTTGCATTTTATGCATTCTATGGTTTAATGGGCAGTCAGAGTATAATCATATGTGACTTCATAGTAATTACCACAATGTCCTAAATAGCACAGAGGTGTCTGCCCAGGTTGTGGGTGAAGTGGAGGGACATGGGGCTTGACATTATCCAGTTCTATATTCGGTAGAGAGTCCAACTATGTGGAGTTTCTGTTGTTGATTTGTTTTTAGGTATAGGTCATGTGAGATCTGAGCTGGGATGGAGCATGACTTACATGCCACGTGGGAATTCAATGGCTCCTACTACCAGCCTTCAACTTTCCTCATGATGGGCATCCCAGGGCTGGAAGCCCTTCACCACTGGATCTCCATTCCTTTCTGTGCATTGTACTTTATTGCCCTCTTGGGGAACTGTTTGATCCTCTTCATCATCAAGAAGACCCAAAGTCTTCATGAACCGATGTATTACCTCCTCTCTATGCTGGCGGTCACTGACCTGGGCTTGGCTTTGTGTACACTGCCTACTACTCTGGGCATTTTTTGGTTTAATGTCCGAAGGATTGAGTTTGACACTTGCCTTACTCAGATGTACTTTATCCACATACTGTCCCTAATTGAATCCTCTGTGCTCCTGGCAATGGCATTTGATCGGTTTGTTGCTATCTCCCATCCACTGAGATACCCATCCATATTGACCAAGACAACTGTCATAAAAATAGGGCTGGCAATTATATTGAGAAGTGTACTTTCCCTCCTTCCAGTACCCTTCTTGCTCAAGAGATTAACCTATTGCAAGAAGACTGAGCTTTCTCATTCATTTTGCTTCCATCCTGATATCATGAACCTAGCATGTGCAGACATAAAAGTCAATGTCTTCTATGGTATGATTATTCTCTTATCAACAGTGGGAATGGACTTCATCTTCATTGTGTTATCCTACATTCTGATCATTAAAACTGCTATCAGCCTTGCAACCAAGGATGAGTGTCTCAAGACTTTGAATACATGTGTCTCTCATATCTGTGCTGTCCTAATATTCTTCATCCCAATGATTGGACTGTCCATGATACATCGCTTTGGAAAGAACATCCCTCCCTTGGTTAACACCTTGGTGGCCTATACCTACCTTATAATCCCCCCTGCTCTCAACCCTATTATCTATAGCATAAAATCAAGCCACATCCGGGGGGCTTTGCTCAGAGCACTGCGGAGGAAGAGCTAGCCCAGCTGACAGCTTCCTCCACCAGTTCTGGTAGAAAGTGCAAGTAGACTGGTTTCTTGGCACTCCATTAGCTGAGATCACTGTCTTAGGATGAAAGAACTGCAAATCCACTTGGGAGCTACACCTCAACCCAGACTTGTGGTTTCCCCCYTTTTTTTGTCCTAGTGTGACATTTGGTTCCATCTGTGAACACTCCAGGCTTTGATGCCAGTGTTACATACGGATAGARGGACCCAACTGTAGGGAGAAAATTGTGGGAAAATGGTCTACCTAACTTTCTCTTTTCAGGTCACACAGTGAAGTGGATCAAATAGCCTCTGTAACACGTTATGCAAACTGTGGTAGCCAGATAACAGAGTTTAACCTTCACTCAGACCACCTAGCGCAGGGTCATCACTCCCTCATGCCACAGGATAGCTAGCCCAGGTGGCAAGCTCTACCAGGCAGGGCTTGGACCAAGAGTTCGGAGTCACCCTGAATATCCCAGTCATTATTTGCTCAACTGAGAACATCCCACAGGAGCCTCATTTCCAGGGCTTGGGCATAGAGTATTTTCTGAGAATGAGATCCCTTTAAGTGGGCCTCTAGCACTGTCAGCCTTCCCCTAAAAAGACACAGCCTTCATCTTCATTTGTGTTTTTAAATTGTCATGTACACCAACAGTACTACTTTTTCATCTCTTGTTGATTTCATTGAGCCTTACCATCTTTCCAAGTTTAATGTTCCAGCCATTGCTTTGCACTGAATTTAATGTATGTGTGTATTAGAATACAATAACCTTAATAAAAACTCTACTAATTGTCAAAGGTCAAAAGACATCGTGAAATCTTTTTTCTTGGTTATATATGTTATACTAGGCTAGTTTGGCGTAAAATCTTCAGGATTTACTGTACAGGATCGTATGCATTATGTTTTCTTTGGATGGTGCCTGAGAGTCTGGTGTACTTGGCATTCTTGATACTGATTATGGAGGGTTCTATTTCCAAGACGGAATAGTAATGACTGAACTTCCTGACACTATGACCACATACTAAAATTTTCTGACTGGGATCAATAAGACACTGATGTACACCTCAGAGAACAGGGGGAGCTTCCAGTCCCTCCACAGGTGGGAACTGATAGCATCTCCCAGTGTCTTACTGCTCTGCTGTAGGATGGATCTCAACTAGGCACACAGTAGGATTTCATGATCATGATCCTGGCTTTTTTTTTTCCCTGCAGAGAGAATAAAATTGCCCAGAAGCTTCCATGCCACCAACTGATGGAGCCATATTTTTGTTGCTTGCATGCCATAGTTTGGCCAGCCTGGAACAAGGTGCAGACTATGAAGAAATGGTCAGTATTGACCTTGGAAGGGTGAAACAACACAGCAATATAAGTAGGAATGAACCTTCATACCAGAATTGGCCTGCTAAGCACTTACTACTTCCTTTGGAGAGTTTCAGACTAAGATAGGACTGCTCTATTCATAACCATACTTAGAACAAATAGAGAAAAGAGTAATGAGGGTACATCTCCATAGAAAAATGGAAAGGTAGAAGGGAAGATTCCCGAGGGAAGGATAACCCACTATTTGTTTGGGTTATTGCTGGTTATTTTCCTGAAGATCCCAGAGGATAATTGCACAGAGTAAAGTACTACTCAGCAAAATACCACCAAACCCTCTGCCTCAGTGGTAGGCACAGTCAGGCTCACAGCGCAGGCCCCCCTTGCCTAGGAAACACCAAGGCAGCAGCAAAAGCTACTGGATGTAAATAGTCTAATGGGAGCACTCTTTGCTCAAAGTATTTACAGCCCACCTCAGTGCTAGTATCTAGCTTTTATCAGAGGAAAGTCTAACATAAGGGAATAAACAGTTTACAGCAGAAAAGCCTAGAGAAGAGCTTTACTGGGAAGAAGCATTGCCTGCAGGACCCTGCACAGCATTGCCCCCGGTCTGAAAATTTCCAGATAGTTTCTCCCTGGACTGCTCTGCTTCTTAGCTATGACCATTTTGAGAAACAACAAAAGCCCAAAGAGCCTGTACCTCAAGTGAATGTGCGTTTGGGTGGTAGGGGCAGCCAAGGAAGAAGTGTATGGACAACTTATTACAATACCAGGAGACCACAAAGAAGTGAGGCTTACGGTACAGTTGGCACACCTCCATTACGTGGTTCAGCAGAGCATTATCTCTCTCCCTATCCACTTCCAAACCTATATAGCCAGAGGGTACTAAGCAGATGCCCAAGTATTTTTGGGAACCTCTAAGTAAGGTGCCATCTTTTAGGAACGCATGTTCAAAAATCTAATTTTGAATGCCTCAGGGAATGGAAAAGGTAATTGTAGTTTAACATTTGCGTAAGAGAAAAACAAGATAGAAGAATCACTTAAATTGGCTAACTCTTATTCTGTGATGCCCTGAGCACCATTTGTATCATGCAATCACAGTATTTGCCAATGAATTTATTTCCTAAGAGGCACAGGAAGAGCAGTGGGAAACATAAATAGCTTGCACGGCACAGCGTGTTTACCTTAAAAAATATCAGACACAGAGTGTCAGGATCCCCAGTCTTGAAACCTGCAGTTCTGAATCTCCTCTGCTCCACTGTCCTCCTGCTTGGTCTTGCTGTGGTAGCTGTAGAAAATGTAGTTTACTTCCAGYATAAGCTGTAGGGAGCCATTTTGTATTTCCCAGCTGGGCTGGTGCTCGCAGAACTTCCTCTGTTTTTGCCCACAATCTGAATGTGTTCTGGTTTGACTGAAGCACCACAAGGCCAGACTAGACCATGCTGGACCCATGGATGTCTGAGAGTCRGGTGCAGGTCAGGTCTGATAAGCTGTGAGGTCCTGAGTTCAGATCCACTGAAAAAGCCAGTGCTTCTACTAATTCTAGGGTTTGGGATGGGTTAATTCCTGGGAGGTGACCTTTCCTGCTGTGCATTCCTGCAGGGAAAATGAGTATCCTGCAACTCCCAATTTTAAGTTTTGCTTTTAGGCCACGTGAGCCCTGGTGTCAGCAGATTCAGCATCCAAAGCAGAGGAAGGAGAGAGGCATTGAGGGGGCACAGAACATTGTTATGGCTTGAACTAGCCAGAAATCAAGATTTCTAGTTTGTGTCATTTGCTTTCACTTTGGACTTGTTCCAAACTGAATCCCAAATGAATCATAGAATAGAATCATAGAATCAGTAAGTTTGGAAGGGACCTCTGGAGATCATCTAGTCCAACCTCCCTGAAACAACCAGGGTCACCTAGAGCATGTTATTCAGGGTTGCATTCAGGCAGGCCTTGAAGATCTCCAGAGAAGGAGACTCCACAGCCTCTCTGGGCAACCTGGTCCAGCGCTCCATCACTCTCACAGGGAAGAAATTCCTCCTCACATTCAGGCAGAACCTCCTGTGCTTCGATTTGTGCCCATTGCCTCTTGTCCTGTCASATGGGACAACTGAAAAGAGTTTGTCCCTGTCCCCTGACATCCTCCCTTCAGAGATTTTTTTCTTTTTGCACCCCAAATTTCCTGAGAAGTGAGAATGCAGAGGAAACTTCCCACTGAAAATACCAAACAGAAGTGTTTCACAAAGGGTGTTCCCACCCATGGGAGAGATTCCCTGCCTCTGCCCTGGACACTGGAGCAGGGTAGGGAGCAGCRAGCAGGGTTGTAGCTCAAGGGGGTCCGTGGAGCTCTTGGTCAGGGGCACCCTGGCAGGTTCCCAAGTAGGAGGCATCTATCCAAGATCACATTCACTTTGCCACAGGGYTGAAAGCAGCCCGAGCATGGAGTCCTGTGAGCTCCCCAGGCAGGAGGGACATCGCTGTGGTCCACAGGGATGGGAGGCTGGTGCGTGTGTGGGGGAGGTGGCCAAGTACTAGTGACAGGAAGGACAGCTGTGGTCAGCCTGCCCAAGGGCCCTTTTCTCTAAAATCAATAAACTTAAGGCTCAGATGATCACTCAGAGCTGCATGTCTGCTTTAGGATCTGGAGCATGGCAATGCAACTTATGTGGCCATGTACTGTTCRTAGTTGTACATACAACTGGAAAGTGTGAGAGAACCTGCTGGAATAGGAAAYCACAGGTAGCTCTTAATGTGAGAGGGTGAGACAAGACAAGATGAAGAGAAGGAAAGGAAAATGGAGAAAGGAAAGGAAAATAAGGAAGKATCATTAGCTATCCTTGCAACACTTTATTCTTCTTGACCATATCCACATGCCTAGCCTTTCTCCCTCTCCTAAATAAGATGGCTTTACTCCATTTCTCATTGGGCGCTGGCTGGTGCTTGCTTCTGCCTGAGCATTGCCTGGGCCAGAGCTACCCGGCAGCAATTGGAGCTGTCCCTGGAGAAAGGAACCCATTAAACAGTGTGGATGTTTGGGGACAAGGCTCAAGCCCATGCTCTGCTTGCATTAGTAAGGGCACAATGGGTATGACTCAAAACACAGCAAGCTCCCGCCCATGACACGAGTGTATTTATAAAATAACAACTGAGTTGCAAATGGAGATGATCAGGCAGCTTTTCTACTTCCAAGTGATGCCAAAAAGTATAGGAAGAAACCATTTGATCAAACCACAGATTAAGGTGAAGTTTTAATTTTATTTCAAAAATGGTTTGATTTTGAATGATTTCCTTTTTTTTTTTTTTTAGTTTTTATTCTCTTTTCATTCTGAGGTAGTATTTTGGTTTGATTTACACTTTTTACTGATGAGGTGATATGGAAAAATGGTTACGTACTCACAAAGTTGCTTAGCTGATGTGGGTTACTAGGGTTTTAAGAGAAAAACATATTTAGATGAAAAATTTTGATCAACTGCAGTAACAGGAGAAGACAAGTATCAATAGCATTGGCCACTCCATTAAGACTATCTGTYCAGTCCACAAAAGTAGCCAGCTTTCAAAATCTGAGCATATGGACTTTCACAATCCTTGGGAGATGCTGTCCCAGAAGTGGAAAAGGTCCAAGACACAGCAGCAGAGGGCTAGGAGGGACACCAAGCGCCTAAATGCAAATAGCTGGATGTGAAAACCGTATTTTTCCAGAGAAGAAGGAGGTCCAAGCTCTGCACGAAGCAATCAGATGAAGTCCAAAATAACCTAGCAAGATCTAAAAGAAACAGGCTATTTCTCAGAAAATTTCCCTCAGAAAACAGGGATTGCAACTGTTAATGCTAACAAAAATACAGAAGAGCCACGTAATCGTATGCATCAGGTTTTACACGAATCTATCAAGGTGCTGGAAGAGGTCTAATTGTCCCACGTGTGACTGCCACATTCACTTTTTGCAGGGGCATCYGATACCTGCTATCAAAGCAAGTGTGACCCAGTCCAGTAACCCCTTCAGGTGGCCAGTCCTGCCAAGGGCTGTTGYGGCCAGAGAAATGCCCGTTTCTTTGGCTAGGGGTGCATGCTGCACCAGAGGCGGAGCAATTCAGGCAGCGAAGTTCATCCATGATCTCATTTTCTTCCCAAACCTTTTCGGTCTGCTTGCAATGCAAAGAGGCCCTGCAGTCCTTGCAGGGCATATATTTAGAAAGCAGAGGTCAACAGGCCAAATCCACAGAACACATCCAAATTTGTCATTCCCCTGGGACAGTTTACACAGCTATCACCCAGTGGAAATCAATGGAGCTGTGCACATTCACCTCTGCAGAGAGCTGGTCCCACGGGGTTAATAAGATAGATCTCGTTATAACAACCTCTTACGCATATTTCTTTTTAGAAAGCTTGAAATTACTGGAGGTTGAAAAATAGGAAAACAGCTAAAAGGGCTTTTGAGGACGCATCATATGTTCCCATCTCTCTGACAAATTGCCAGTAGGAGAAGCAGAAAGGATCATTCAAATGCTGAAAATTGCTCCACTGCCTGCTTCATCCTGGGAAGATGGAGCCTCAGACCCATCTTGGCTCTGTGAGGGAAGCCTGGTCAGTGTTTGTGTGTTTACACTGCGATCAGCTTTGGTGGCTGCTGCTAGTGGTTCTCTGGCTAGGACAGTTTTATTGTCTGCAGGTGGTCATGTTTTGCTAAATGTGACTACTGGGGCTTCCCAGTGGAAGGAGCAGCCTGGGAAAATAATTCGTATTTGCTGGTKTTTTTAAAGATGATCCAATTTTTATCTCTTCAGAAAGGAAGCTCCATACAGGACCTGGTCTTCATTGCGCTAGCAATCCAAAATCATTATTCACATCTGAAAACATTGGTGGATTTATCAACACCAAAGAGCTAAAGATGAACTGAAACATCTAGGGATAATTCACTATGTTTGTGTGTGTGTGTGTGTGTGTGTGTGTGTGTGTCTCCCAGTCACATTCTCTTATAAGAAATGAATAGAATGGCAGATTTTTTTTCTGGAGATTCACACTATAATTACATTTCAGTAACCAGCAGGTAAGTTGGCTCAGATAATTGCTGGCAATAACTGAAGTGCTTTGTTTCTTCAACGTGCGTCTTAATGTAAGTAGTTTGCTGAAAATTTCATCAATAAAATGACTTTTAGGCAACTTGATATTAACAGTCTATTTGCACTGTCTATAACGTGTGTATAAAAGGCTAAAAGCTGTTGCTATAAGAATGTCACTCTTATATGTTATAGATTCAAGATGGAAAAAAATCCAACGTCAGGGAATAATAAGTGACCCATGTTTTAGAGAAGGGGCTTCACCACAGAGAGGCAGTAGAAAGAGAAGTTCTTTGCAACCAAATATTACCTTTAGAACGGTCTATATTAGCAAAGTGCATAAAAACATTTTGCATCATTGTTTTACATGGCATAAAAGTTGTTGTAAGAAAACTCAGTAATGTAGCAAACTGGGCTTATGTACTTGACCGCATGCCACAAATACAACGCAGGAGAGCCAATGGATTTATCTAAAACAAGGGCAGAACGTGGCCAAGGGGACCGCAGCTCACTGCTAGGACCCCAGGAGAGTAAGATGCACCCAAAGCTGTCACTGGTGCAGCTCATTGCCTTCTCCCTCTTCGGTCAGCATGCCCACCAAACCTTTTTTGCTATCTTATCTGCCATTCTTCTTGGATTACAAGACTACCAGAAACTTACAGATATATAATAAGCTTTATGGGGATGAAAAATGAATAGTGATCAGAAATTTCCTTTCTATAGGTATTCTGATATTTCACTGTATGTTTTCAGGAGGAAGAGATGAAAAACCRTTTTGTACATGCACACAAATATGTATGCATGTCTCAACAAATATGCATGTCTGCGGGTGGGTGTACAGTATTGGGGATAGTGAAGCAGGGAGGCAGTACAGGAAGTTTCACAAAGTATGTTTCTAACAGAATAGTGCAGTAGATCAGGAAAAAATCATGCAAAATTGAAGTTCTTAGATCTATCATTTCAAGTGTTGATATTATAATATGTTCTGTTTAAAATAATTCACRCATTTCCTGATCAGATTCAAAGATCGCAATTTTGTGAGTGTATATGTTGTTGTAGATAGCCATAATTGGCTAAAAGAATAAGAGAGGAGCTCTCCGTATGCACCTTGCGTCTGTATAGGTGTAGCAGCTGTAAGATACCATTGCATCTCTCAAGCATAGCCCCTTGGCATTCACAGTCATGGGAAAGGATTTTTAATGGTGTTTTTTCTCTTGCCCTTGCAGTGCAGGAAGTGGGATGGACTAGCGTGACTGCGCATCGCCCTGTGTGCCATGCCCTTCCCCAACAGCTCTGATCTCAGCCCTTCCTCCTTCATCCTGGCCAGCATCCCTGGGCTGGAGGGTGCCCACTTCTGGATGGCGATCCCTCTGTGCTCCATGTACATCGTGGCCATCGCAGGCAACTGCGCAGTGCTGTTCATCGTGAAGACAGAGCCGAGCCTGCACGCTCCCATGTACTTCTTCCTCTGCATGCTGGCAGCCATCGACCTGGCCTTGTCCACGTCCACGGTGCCACGCGTCCTCTCCTTCTACTGGTTCAACACCAGGGAGATCAGCTTTGGTGCCTGCCTCCTCCAGATGTTCCTCATCCACACCCTCTCGGCCATCGAGTCCACCATCCTCCTGGCCATGGCCGTGGACCGGTACGTGGCCATCTGCCACCCTCTGCGACATGCTGCCATCCTCACCAATGCCCTGACAATGAAAATAGGCCTGGCAGCCATGATCAGGGGAGTCCTCTTCTTCCTGCCCTTACCCTTGCTCCTCCTGCCCCTTCCTTTCTGCAGCTCCCGAGTCCTGTCACACTCCTTCTGCCTGCACCAAGATGTGATGAACCTGGCTTGTGCCAACACCACTCCCAGCATGGTGTATGGTCTCACCGCTATCCTGCTGGTCATGGGGCTGGACGTCCTCCTCATCTGCATCTCCTACGTCCTGATCCTAAGGGCTGTCTTGAAGCTGGCGTCATGGAAGGAGAGGCTCAAGGCATTCAGCACCTGTGTTGCCCATATCTGTGTGGTTCTGGCCTTCTACGTGCCACTGATTGGGCTATCTGTGGTGCACAGGTTTGGGAGAGGCCTGGCTCCGTTGGTCCGTGTCACCATGGGGAACGTCTACATCCTGGTGCCTGCTGTGCTCAACCCCATCATCTACGGGGTGAGGACCAAACAGATACAAAGGAGGATCCTGAATTTAATTCACATATATAAAATCAGAACTGCTCAGTGACCCGTGCTCAGTTGTTGCCTCTTTTATCTTCACATCATCTCATCTTGTTTTTCACTCAGAGTCTCTGGAGCAGGGGCTGTCCTCTGTACAGCACACGGCCAGGAGACTCCTAAGCACTAACACAAGGCAGAAAATAAATAGTAATTGTAAACTCCTTTCRAAGGTGTTTACCTCCTCCAAACTTGGAGTGAATCTAGTAGGACAACCCTAATCCAACCGTGACCAGGCAGACAGCTTTGTGGCAGAGAAAAATGACTCAGCAAACTAATAAAAATATCTAGACTCTCCCCATGGCACTTCTTAGTTTCCATCTCTCCCACAGCAGTGAAAAAGCTGAGTGAATGCTACAGCTGTCTTTTCTTAAGTCGTACTCTACTGAATGATGTGGTTAATTCACTCGGTTTGTGCCTGTGGCACATTCACTTTCAAAAAATATCTTAATATAACAGAGGTTTTTGTCAGAAACTTTGACTGTAACAACAATCCTTGAGTTAAATAATTACAGCAAGTGATATTATAAGTGTAAAAATTCACTTCAGAAAAAGGAATTCTCTGGTCTTGTTCTGACCTACTAGGTGTTCAGTCAAGACATCTCAGCCTCTTTATAGCAGACACTGGACAAACTTCAGACCTGGAGTTATTGGCAACAAAAGTGAAAATAATTTCAATTAATAATTACATTCAAGAAAATATCAGTTTCTCTAGCAGAAAATAAATGAGTTGTAAAYTTTATTCCCTTCATATCCTTCAGATGTGTGGACTTCCTAAAGAGTTATGACTCAATTTCAAGATCTTTCTCGTTCAAGATTTGCTTATACTTCCTAGATATCCCACATGAAATCAGAACCTCACAACCTTTTTTCTCTTTATTCTCATGACTCTTTGAGCAGTAGGACACTGCTACAGAACTCTTGTAATACAATGGAAGCCAAAAAGCCATGGGTCCAACACAGAAGGTRCTTTAGAAAGTAACTTTTTCACAATATATTTCTGCAGAATGAAAAAGGAAAAAAAACAACAAAAACTGTATTTAACCTTTTTCAGTTCCACCACTTTATGTTTTGGAAGAAGGTTAAAGATCCTGGGAAGGAACGCTGTACGATAGAATTTTAAAATTAAACAAACAAATTTAAACTGGGCATTCTCAGTTTCTTTTTTTTCCCTGATCAGTTGACAATGTTTACATTCTCTATCTTTTTTTTATAATAGATCTGTTTCTTCACAAATAGAAAGAAACAAGCAAAATCTTATTTTTCTTCTCAGTTTAGACATTGTCCTTATTGTTGGCTATCATAAACTGTCRTCTTCGTTGTTGAGGTGTCTGCTTTGCCATGGGCAGGGATGCGTTTGCTGTTCCTACTTACCTACATTGCCACAGCCATAGGAATTCCTCTGGTGAGAGGTGCCRGAGAAGTGCTGTCTAATTTGGACATGCTGGCTTTCAGTACATGAAGGAGTAACAGAAGGTGAATCACTAGTGCACAAGMCCTCACAGATCAAGACCTTTCCCAGGTGACTAGAACAATGCCAGGTGCTTTTAAGAAGCCTGATCAACAGGAGGCCCATGAGCTCATGAACACTTAAGTCTTCATCAGCAGATGATTATCACAGAATCACAGAGTAATTCAGYTTGGAAGAACCTCAGAAGGTCTCTAGCCCAACCTCCTGCTCAAAGAAGGGACATCTCTGGGGTCAAACTAAGTTGCTCAGGGTTTTTTCCAGTTGGGTAGTGAAAACCTCCAAGGGCAGRGACTGCACAAGCTCTCTGGGCAGTTTKCTCCAATGCTGGAATGTCCCTGTGGGGAAAAATTTCTCCTCATATCCAGCTGCAACCTATCTTGTTTTAACTTATGCTCATTGTCTCTCATCCGTCTGCCACATGACACTGTGAAGAGCCTGCCTCCATCTCCTTGATAACCTCCTCCTAGGCAGAGGCTACGAGTCTGCCAAAGCCTTTTCTTCTCCAAGTTGAACAAGTCCCATTCCTTAGCCTCTCTTTATGGGGCATTGCTCCAACCCTCAGCCATTTTGGCGGTCCTCAGGTGAACTTAATTCAGTTTGTCTACGCCTTTCCTGTACTGGGGTGGGGTGGGAGAGAAGCGCCTTCAGAGGTGGCCAGACTTTTGTAATTGCTGAGATGGGGGAGGAAGTTTATTATGGGTCTCATGGGGCTAGTGGGAATGTGCAAAATATATTATGGACCTTTTAGGGCAAGGGCCAAAGGTGGGTGAAAGGAGGGRTCGGAATGGATTAGAGGAGAACAAGTTGAGGAAAATGGAAAGAGCAGCCACAGAGACCAAATACACAAACACTAATGAACAGAGACAACAAAGAGCAGAGTTCTCAGGTTGTTGACCTCTGGAAATCATCTAGTCCAATGCCCTGCTCAAAGGAGGGTCACCTAGAGCAGGCTGCCCAGGACTGTATCCAGGTAGCTTTTGTATATCTCCAAGGATGGAGACTCCATAACCTCTCTGGGCAACCTCTTTCAGTGTTTGACTACCCTCACAGTGAAAAAGWTTTTCCTTATGTTCAGATGGACCTTCTTGTGTTTCTGCTTGTGCCCATTGCCTCTTGTCCTGTCACTGGGCACCACTAAGAAGAGACTAACTCACAGAATCACASAATCACASGATAGTTGAGGTTGGAAGGGACCTCTGGAGATCATCTAGTCCAACCTCCCCGCTCAGCCAGGGTCACCCAGAGCATGGTAGACAGAGTTGCATACAAGTGGGCCTTAAGATCTCCAGAGAAGGAGACTCCACMACCTCTCTGGGCAACCTGGTCCAGTGCTCCATCACTCTCACAGTGAAGAAATTCCCCCTCACGTTCGGGTGGAACTTCCTGTGGTTCAGTTTGTGCCTGTTGCCTCTTGTCCTGTCGCTTGGCACTATTGAACAGAGTTTGTCCCCATCCTCTTGACACCCTCCCTTCAGGCACTTATAGACGTTGATAAGATCCCCTCCGCTTGAGTCTTCTCTTTTCCAGGCTGAACAGGCCCAGCTCTCGCAGCTGTCCCCCACAGGAGAGATGCTCTGTCCTTCCGGTTAACATAGGTCAAAGGGTTGCACACATGGAATTTTGCATCTTGTCCATAACATCTAGGTGTGCTAAAACAGGTAGCTTACCAAATACATGCTGTCTTGCTTTGGGTCCTGCAAGAGATAGAAAAGTCACTGCAGTCTGGTGCATTTTCTTCCAACTGTAAATTACCATATATTGCAGTCTGTAGTCTATATTGTAGTCTGTAGCTTCAGTTTCCTTGAAACAGATCTTTTTATAACCTTTCCCGCCACATTACAGCATGTTTTATTTCAAAACAAATACTTCCATCTAAGCAAGTTACAAGCAGTTGCCATCTGGGAGTTAAAAGCAATTCTGTCCCCTGTCATTTTTGTCGTATCCTGTTTTATTACAGCTTAGAAGGGTAACAAATTTTCATAAAAATGAAAACAATCTGTACCTGCCTAATATGATTTTGGCAAGTGTGAATGAATTTTTTCAGAGATGAGCTATGGACCTAAACTCTTTTCAGATGGCTGTGGCACTGAAAAATGGCTCCTTCTCGTTCTCCATATGTTCCTTATTTTGTTTCCTTTTGTGCTCAGAGAAAAAATAATAAAGAAAAATGAATTAACCATTCTGAAAATGCTATTTTTTTTTTACTTCCTAGCCATCTATTTTTCAAGAAGATGGCTAATAGAGCCTCAGAATAGGGAGGCATGATGAATTTCCCCTGGGTACCAGTAAAAACTGCGTGATGTTCTWGCTCTCCATCTAGTTTTCCCAACTCCCAACTTTAGGCAAGGAGCATTGCCCTGTAGGCACAGGGGAGCTGCAGCAAGGCCATTCCTGCTGCTGCCTGAGAGAGCCCGGTGGGACATGGGAAAGGCTGAATGCTGGGACCTGTGTCTGAAACATTGGGGAACTTCTGACATAGGCGGCAACAACTTCTGTCATTGCATCATCTTTTTTAACCCCAGCGGTATAAATTTCTGTGGTTCCAGGCTCTCCCTGTAGGGTGTGTTAGGAGTTGATATGTTGCCCCAGAAATTGATTTTTTTTTTATTTGCAAGACTTGCTTTTTAATTGAAAATGGCTTTGACAAAGATTTGAYAGAGAGATATTGAACATCACAAAACCAGCAAAAGGAGGTGCAGTCTGCTGCACAGCTGTGAAAGCAAAACACCTGGCAGTCACTTAGATCTGCTTCTAGCTGTATGACCTCTTTACAGTTCAGTGTCTTCATATAACAGTGATGATGGTACTGATTTCCCTCTCAAAGCATGTGTTAGGATTATTGTTGAAAAGTAACAGAGAAAGGATGTACTACTGCTATTTGAGAAGTATTTCATAAGTCATGYTGCTGCAGCATTAATTTAAAAGCTTGGTTATGTACGTGATTTAATCTTGAACAATCCCATTGCTCTGGAGTCTCCCCCGAATAAATACACTGCAAGAAAAGAGAAATCGAACTGGGCAAAATGTAGCTGTCTAGSAGGTCATCAGCAGTGAAGGAGTTAAAAATTGTTTATCTCTCTCTTTAATGACATAGAATCATAGAACCAGTAAGGTTGGAAGGGACYTCTGGAGATCATCTAGGCCAACATCCCTGAAACAACCAGGATCACCTAGAGCATGTTAGACAGGGTTGCATCCAGGCGGGCCTTGAAGATCTCCAGAGAAGGAGACTCCACAACCTCTCTGGGCAACCTGCTCCAGTGCTCCATCACTCTCACAGGGAAGAAATTTCTCTGCAGATTCAGCTGGAACTTCCTGTGGTTCAGTTTGTGCCCACTGCCTCTTGTCCTGTCACATGGGACAACTGAAAAGAGTTTGTCCCCATCCCCTTGACACCCTCCCTGCAGGTACTTGTACACACTGATCAGATCCGCCCTCAGTCTGCTCTTCGCCAGGCTGAACAGGCCCAGCTCTTGCAGCCGTTCCTCACAGGGCAGGTGCTCCAGCCCTCTGATCATCTTTGTAGCCCTGCGCTGGACTCTCTCCAGTAGCTCCATGTCTCTCTTGTCCTGGGGAGCCCAGAACTGGACACAGGACTCGAGATGAGGCCTCCCCAGGGCTGAGGAGAGGGGCAGGATCACCTCCCTCGACCTGCTGGCAACACTCTTCCTAATGCACCTCAGGAGACCATTGGCCTTCCTGGCCACAACGGCACATTGCTGGCTCATGGTCACCTTGTCATCCACCAGCACTCCCAGGTCCTTCTCTGCAGAGCTGCTCTCCAGAAGGTCAGCCCCCAGCTTGTACTGGTGCCTCGGGTTATTTCTCCCTAGGTGCAGGACTCTGCACTTGCCCTTGTTGAACCTCATGAGGTTCCTCTCTGCCCAGCTCTCCAGCCTCTCCAAGTCTATCTGAATGACAGCACAGCCCTCAGGTGTATCAGCAGAAAGGCAAGGCTGCCTGCTGGGGTTTATCTGGCAGATACATAAATATCTCCTGATCCCCACAGTGCAGAGACTCTGCCTGGAAACCTGCAGGAGGCAGGTGAGTATTTGGGGTTAGGGCAACGATTTGTTTTTCTGCAATACARTCTTTAATGTCCGGGCTCCTTCTGGGCAGCAGCAGCAATTGTTGCAACAGCCCCAGATCAGCAAAGCTTACAGGCAGGTGCCCTGTGTCTCATGCTGCTTTAGCCTGGGATTTATGTTCATGTTCCTGGTGCTCTCCACAGAAGAATGAAATACTAAGTAAAGCAAATCAGTGGAAGCAGCTGGGAGGAAGGGGATGAGACCACTCTGCAGCTCTCTGCTGCAAGTGGTCTCAGTCCCAGGAAGACTCTGAAGGGTCTTGTGTGGACAGAAGTATTGACTTAATCTGTGTTGCAGGGTTATTTTTTTTCAATGAACCTTGTTTTTCCCAGTTCCAAGGGAAAAGGCATGATCTGAGCAACATGTGCAGATTTAGTGAGCTCCTGTCTTTTTGTAGGGGGGAGAATGGATATCACTAGGAAATTACGTTTGTAGGGGGAATTACCAAAAGACCATGGCACTGGCTCAGTGTTTCCCACTGAGATCTCATGTTTCTCAACCATGTCAAATATTCCTTGCTACTGTTTACATGAGCAAGCATTGTGGTGCAAAAAGACGGCTTCTGGAGAGCTATAGAGCTGGTGCTTATAACTTTATATCCCCACTATACACATTTCAGGAAGGTTTACCTTGGAGCAGGTCTAGGTCTGGTCTCTTAGGCTGGACACCCTTTGAAGACTGGAGAGTACCAGATGTGCTCCTGGCAGAATCATCCAATTTTGTTTCATCCAAGAAGAATCCAGTCTGCAGGCTCCAAGATGTCCCATGATGTGAAATAAAGCACTTTAACCAGAATTTGGCAGGAAACTTTCTTCAAAAGTGCTTTCCTGAGCTAATGCAAGCAGCTGTTACAGGGTTGTCTGTGTGGAGGTTTTGAGCACCTAGACTGTATCTCAGTCCATTCTATGATTACCACTGACAATATCAAATCTAGGGTGTTTAATGCACCTGGATGCAACCGTGTCTACCATGCTCTAGGTGACCCTGCTTGAGGAGGGATGTTGGCCTAGATGATCTCCAGAGGTCCCCTCCAACCTCAACCATTCTGTGATTCTGTGA
>NW_028186508.1:279164-282187 GCF_003343005.1 Rhea americana | reverse complement strand
TACAGGGTTGTCTGTGTGGAGGTTTTGAGCACCTAGACTGTATCTCAGTCCATTCTATGATTACCACTGACAATATCAAATCTAGGGTGTTTAATACTTTTTTACAGGGTGTAAGATCTCTCAATATATGCAGAAGACAAAAGCATTTCATGTCATCTCTGAACTCTACCGCCTTCTCCCACTCTCCCACTTTCCTCCTGGTTGGCATCCCCGGCCTGGAGAAGGAGCAGTTCTGGATTGCCTTCCCCTTCAGCATTATGTATGCCATTGCTGTGCTGGGGAACATCACCCTGCTTGTCTTCATAAAGACAGAGCCAAGCCTGCACGAGCCCATGTACCTCTTCCTGGCCATGCTGGCCTTCACTGACCTCGTCCTCTCCACAACCTCTCTACCCAAAATGCTCAGCATCTTCTGGACRGGCTCTRGGCAGATCRGGTTTCTCTCCTGCCTTAYTCAGTTGTTCTTCATCCACACCTTCTCGTCAGTGGAGTCAGGGGTGCTCGTAGCCATGGCCTGGGATCGCTACGTTGCCATCTGCTACCCACTCCGGCACTCCACCATCCTCTCCATGCCGGTGGTGCTGACCCTCGGGAGCGTGGTGCTGGTGCGTGGGGTCATCCTCGTCAGTCCCATCTGCTTCCTACTCCGCAGGATGTCCTTCTGCCAGCAGCACGTCATCTCCCACTCCTACTGCGAGCACATGGCTGTGGTGAAGCTGGCATGTGGGGAGACCAGAGTCAATGTCATTTATGGCCTCTTTGTGGCTTTTGTGGTGGCTGGGTTTGATGTGACTCTGATTATTGTGTCCTACACTGTGATCCTTCGAGCAGTAATGAGGCTGCCATCCACAGAGGCAAGGCTCAAGGCCTTCAGCACTTGTGCATCCCACGTCTGTGTCATCTTGGCACTTTACATCCCTGCCCTCTTTACGTTCCTCACCCACCGGTTTGGCCAGAGCATCCCTCACCATGTCCATATACTGGTGGCCAATCTCTACCTGCTGGTGCCCCCCATGTTAAACCCCATTGTTTATGGAGTGAGAACCAAACAGATCCGCGACAGATTGGTCTTCCTCTTCCGGTATAAGGGAACCTCACCCATACCTACGTGCATCATGCACAGAATTTACTGATGACTGTGGTAAATTAAATGAGGGTTAAAGTTACAACCCTTTATTCAGGAGGAACGCTTCCTCCGTGCCTGGTGTTCAGACAGTGCACTCTTGCAGGAATCGCTACACTACCTCTTCTGTTAGCACAGTCCAGAGGCTTCCATTTATTGCATGGCAGAACTTGGCAGAAAGTCATCCAGTCTGGCTTTTACATCACTGGGAGATGAAGAGTTCACTTCTTACAGAAGTTAGACCCCTCACTGTTCAAATTCTTTCACTACCAAGGAAAAAAAGAAACCTCTCATGATTAAAAGAATTTCAGTGTGACTCTTAGTCTGAGTATTTCCAATGGAGCTTTCTACAGTGGGTCTTGTTGTGTAAACTGTGTTCCCTAGACTGTGTGATGGAAAGGAGCTGAGACAGGAATGGTCATTGTCCTTGTAGAAGGAAATTAATAAAATTCAAGTTTGGGCAGCATGCTTTTTTTTTTTTTTTTAAGAAGGCAGAAACCAAAATAACCCTATACTAGCAAATTCCAGAAGTCCTATATAAATACAAACCCTTTTAAAAATATCAGAATTTCTCACTGATGTAATTACTTGGAATGACCTATCACAGCTAGAGCATTTCTAACAGAATATCTCTATACTAATACAAGTCACCAATCCCAATAAACAGGCAAACACATTCTACAATGCCACTGCTTTATATCTGAAAAATGTAGGAAGCAGAATGAGATGAGGATCAGCTGGTGACCCAAATTCAAGATACGAAATTCAAATGTATTATGGACCTTGCAGTATTTTTAGTGCAACTCAACAGCACTCAATACAGCAGATCTAGAGGAGATCTTTGACCTTGCCTGGCATTTCTCAGAGCTCTTTATCTTCAGTAGCAGCTCTGGCTATCATGACAGCCCATGAGGGGGTTCCAGGGTCTGTTATCACTCCACGAGGTGGATACCAGCAGGGATGCAAGAGGGGCTCCAGGAAAAGAAAATCTACTTCTGCTGAAGCTAAGTAGATGCTTGGCTGCAGAAAAATGGGAGTCAGCCCAAATTGTTGGCCCATTCAGCCAATTATTTTAATTTCAGCTCAGTTTATTCTATTTCTTCAGGTAAAAAAGAAGCAGCATTTCCCAGAGGCTTGTCAGGAATTGGAACCCCACTGTGAGAAACTCTCTACTGCACATTTAATGTGAAATTAGTCTGTAATCCAGGTAACTTCCTGTCAATTCCCTGGACACAGACAAGAGGGAGGGGAAGACAAAGGAGCAGACATACAACTGCAGTTCAAATAATAACCAGTCTCAGAGCACTCTTCTTAAAGTAGACTTGCACCATTTCTTGTGAACTGATGTTCAGCTGTGACCACTCTAGTGAGACAGAATTCCATTTTTCTGTAGCTGCCACAAAAAAACATGATTGTTCTCATTCTCATTCAGGATATGAGAGTGCCCCCCAGCTCAGAGCTATGTCCATCCAGTCCAGCATCATCCTCTCTGCTGACACCCCAAAAGTGGTTGATACACCAGAGGACTGTGTTGCCATTCAGAGAGACCTGGAGAGGCTGGAGAGTTGGGTGGAGAGGAACCTCCTGAGGTTCAACAAGGGCAAGTGCAGAGTCCTGCACCTAGGGAAAAATAACCCCATGCACCAGTACAAGGTTGGGGCTGACCTGCTGGAGAGCAGCTCTGCAGAGAAAGACCTGGGAGTGCTGGTGGATGACAAGGTGACCATGAGCCAGCAATGTGCCGTTGTGGCCAGGAAGGCCAATGGTCTCCTGAGGTGCATTAGGAAGAGTGTTGCCAGCAGGTGGAGGGAGGTGATCCTGCCCCTCTCCTCAGCCCTGGGGAGGCCTCATCTCGAGTCCTGTGTCCAGTTCTGGGCTCCCCAGGACAAGAGAGACATGG
>NW_028186508.1:265550-276784 GCF_003343005.1 Rhea americana | reverse complement strand
TCTGAATGACAGCACAGCCCTCAGGTGTATCAGCAGAAAGGCAAGGCTGCCTGCTGGGGTTTATCTGGCAGATACATAAATATCTCCTGATCCCCACAGTGCAGAGACTCTGCCTGGAAACCTGCAGGAGGCAGGTGAGTATTTGGGGTTAGGGCAACGATTTGTTTTTCTGCAATACAATCTTTAATGTCCGGGCTCCTTCTGGGCAGCAGCAGCAATTGTTGCAACAGCCCCAGATCAGCAAAGCTTACAGGCAGGTGCCCTGTGTCTCATGCTGCTTTAGCCTGGGATTTATGTTCATGTTCCTGGTGCTCTCCACAGAAGAATGAAATACTAAGTAAAGCAAATCAGTGGAAGCAGCTGGGAGGAAGGGGGTGAGACCACTCTGCATCTCTCTGCTGCAAGTGGTCTGAGTCCCAGGAAGACTCTGAAGGGTCTTGTGTGGACAGAAGTATTGACTTAATCTGTGTTGCAGGGTTATTTTTTTTCAATGAACCTTGTTTTTCCCAGTTCCAAGGGAAAAGGCATGATCTGAGCAACATGTGCAGATTTAGTGAGCTCCTGTCTTTTTGTAGGGGGGAGAATGGATATCACTAGGAAATTACGTTTGTAGGGGGAATTACCAAAAGACCATGGCACTGGCTCAGTGTTTCCCACTGAGATCTCATGTTTCTCAACCATGTCAAATATTCCTTGCTACTGTTTACATGAGCAAGCATTGTGGTGCAAAAAGACGGCTTCTGGAGAGCTATAGAGCTGGTGCTTATAACTTTATATCCCCACTATACACATTTCAGGAAGGTTTACCTTGGAGCAGGTCTAGGTCTGGTCTCTTAGGCTGGACACCCTTTGAAGACTGGAGAGTACCAGATGTGCTCCTGGCAGAATCATCCAATTTTGTTTCATCCAAGAAGAATCCAGTCTGCAGGCTCCAAGATGTCCCATGATGTGAAATAAAGCACTTTAACTGGAATTTGGCAGGAAACTTTCTTCAAAAGTGCTTTCCTGAGCTAATGCAAGCAGCTGTTACAGGGTTGTCTGTGTGGAGGTTTTGAGCACCTAGACTGTATCTCAGTCCATTCTATGATTACCACTGACAATATCAAATCTAGGGTGTTTAATGCACCTGGATGCAACCGTGTCTACCATGCTCTAGGTGACCCTGCTTGAGGAGGGATGTTGGCCTAGATGATCTCCAGAGGTCCCCTCCAACCTCAACCATTCTGTGATTCTGTGAYTTTCTCCTCCAGTGGCAATGGGAGAAGTTTTCTGAGGTGYATTTTCACAGTGAGAAATGGCACCTGTATGTCATTTTTGATTAGATATATGCAAAGGTTGCTGGCTGTATCTTTTTACAGCCTATCAGGTGTGCGYATATTAGCCATCACCATCACATAATATCAGATATTCAGTATCAGTTTAGGTTCATACTCTAGAATTCCCTTCTCTATGAATAAATAAAGTTGGCTGTGAAACCTGGATCTTTGCTCAGTATGGATGGTGTGGTCACTGGGATGGGAGGGGACAGAAGTGCCCTCCAGTCAGTGCTAAGGGAGTAAGGCTTTGGCATGTTGCTTTGAAATCCACAGGCACCAAATGGTCCCATTGCTGAGAAAGACCAAATCTGATTGCTTAGGTGGGAAACCCTATCCTTGCAGGAGTGTGACCTCCTGACAATGGTATCTGAGGCCATAGCTGCCAAGAGAGTGAGGTCTTGCCACCGTCACTTTGCTAGATTCACAGCCCTCCTTCTCAGCCTCTGCAGAGGGGCTCCCAGGAAAGTTTTCCTGTGTCTGATGTCTCCTTGTGGAAGCTAGAAGCCAACACTACATTAAAGTCCTGCTTTATTTTGCAYTTGAATTATGAACATATTTAGCTCCTGGTGCTAACCTAACACAGTTCCGTGGTAGCCTCTGACTTGACCCTGGAATTCACTGCTAACAGTACATTTACATCACCTCCTTTTAGACAGTGGAGCGATCAAAAAAAGAAGCAGAAGTCCCTAATGAGTCTGTGAGACCAGTGAGATTTTGTGGAGCAGTGATATAAATACACATTCTCTGGCAGCCTGGAGGCAAGATGCTCAGGCTGATCATGCTAGGGTGTTGCTCCATATTTAGGGCAAAAGTTATCTGCTTCTGTTGGGCTGCTTTTCACATTTTGGTTGTTACATAATTTCAGATAACTTTGTTAATGTTACCGTAGTATTACTGTTAATTGCTTTTAACTAGAGAATGCATATATAATGAAGAGCTAGTGACCCTCAGATTATTTTCTTGTCAGCTGAGGGCAGTAAGCACCATTCATCTGACTATGGAAGATATCTACTTTCAGGGGAGATGAAATGCATTATGGCAGTGCCTGTTCCCCTCCATGACTGGTGGGAACCCAGACAACCAGCTGAGAGGCAGACATCTGCACAGCAGATACCTACAGCCAGGTGAGGTGAGTATGAAGAGCAGTCCTTGCCTGTGTTTACAATCTGGGTGTAACAGCTTGGTGAGGTGGATAAGTAGCACTGAAATCTTGTTTTCTCAGCATAGAAAGATGTATCTTGCACATCCCAGCCCTACAGACTTGTTAATGGCCAAAGCTCTTCTCTCTCAGACAGGATGATCTGGTTGTTGCATGATTTTTACCAGAAAATAGCACTAGCACTTGTGCATATGTGAATTCACAAGTCTTAGATGTTTTGGTCTCAGATTAGCAGATGTTCACAGCTCTGCTTCTTAGCATACTGAAGAAGGCTTGTTGGCAAGATCCTGCAAAATGCTGCTGCAGTATCTGGTTCTCAGCTGTGCACAGCTTGGAAGTTGTAGACAGCACTTGGCTGAAAGAAAGCTATATTAAGACTTTGGTGCCAAGATTATTTTTATGGAAGGGAAAAAAATCATCAGGTTTACATATTCACAGAATGAAAGAAAGAAAGCAGATGTGCAAATAATCAAAAGAGAGATAGAGAAAATGGAGAAAGTTTATAGCTGGCAGAGAAGAGGTGTTCTGAGACACCCACACAGAAGTGATGTAAGGATCTCATTCATCAAGCACTGGAAGCCACTTTCAGATCTCAGGGTGAGGGAGTTGTATAGCAGTCTAAATACAGAAGTCTAGAGATCTGCACCATTCTCCTCACCTTGTTCTTCTGCAGAAGAACAAGGAAAAGCCAGAGTAAGGGCTGGTGATCTGGCCCCTCGACTTCCAAGTCCACTGTATGCTGTCAGTATGAGATAGAAATCTGTTGTTACCCTTCATCTAGCATGTCACTTCTGAAGTCTTTTTGCCCTCTGTTGCAACATATTAAATATAGTACCCCAACCATTAATCTGGCTTCTGTTTCACACTGCCCTGGCACAGGGATGTCCACAACTCAGCCTTCACTTAGGTGCTGTATACATCCATCTCTCTAAGCTTTCTGTTACTTGCGAGTTGCATTACTCCCTAAGAACAGCTCACAAAGGTAAAATGTCCTTTAACTGTTTCATAGCAAATTCAGAAGTGTGGATCCTCCCATCACCGTTAGAAGAATGAAAAAGGTTTTACTTTTTTGTGTGATTACTCTTTGATGTTCTCTATAAATTCTTTTGTAGGATGCATTGGATCTGATATTTGAACTTTGATAGGACAAAGATGTTTCATTAGGAAAATGAGCAACAACAGCTTCCTTAGACCTTCTACATTCCTTCTGACAGGAATCCCAGGAATGGAAGGTGGGAACATGTGGATTGCTATCCCTTTCTGCTCCATGTACATTATTTCCATCCTAGGAAATAGCATGGTCCTCTTTGTCATCAAGGCTGACCACAACCTCCACAAGCCCATGTACCTCTTCCTGTCCATGTTGGCTGTCACAGAGCTTGGTGTATCTCTGTCTACACTCCCCACGGTGGTGAGTGTGCTGCTCTTTGACTCACGGGAGATCAGATTTGACGTCTGCCTCACTCAGATGTTCTTTATTCACTGCTTTTCCATCATGGACTCAGGGGTCCTGTGGGCCATGGCCTTCGACCGCTTCATGGCCATCTACAACCCCCTGCAATATGCGTCTGTCCTGACCAACCCACGGATAGGCCTCATCGGGCTGGGGCTCACAGTGAGGAGTGTTAGCCTCTTGATCCCCTTGCCAATACTTCTGATGAGGCTGCCATTCTGCAGATCCCACGTGCTCGCTCACTCCTTCTGTCTGCACCCCAACTTAATCCAGCTGCCGTGTGCAGATATCAAGGTGAACAGCATGTACGGCTTATTTGTCCTGCTGGCTACATTTGGGCTAGACTCACTGTCTATTGTCCTGTCTTATGTCATGATCATTAAGACTGTGCTGAGTATTGCATCCAAGGAAGAGCGCCTCAAGGCCCTGAACACTTGCGTCTCTCATGTCTGTGCTGTCCTGATTTATTATGTCCCGATGATTGGCTTATCCATGGTGTACAGGTTTGGGAAACATGCGTCTCCTCTGATTCACGCCTTCATGGCCAACACCTACCTTCTTGTACCCCCTGTGTTAAATCCAATTATTTACAGTGTAAAAACTAAACAGATCCGCAGAGGTATATGCAAACTACTAACTCCAAAATTGCACTGATATCATACAGAGAATATCCAGGAGATTTTGCACATRGTGAAACAGCTGATGAATAATAGTTTAGAGACTGTCTACTCCACCCTGTCATACGTTTGCCTGTTGAGGATCCCGAACTTTTAAACCCTTTACATGCTGCAGGTAAGGTATATTTAAGAGAGACATGGAGCTACTGGAGAGACTCCAGCGTAGGGCTATGAAGATCATCAAAGGGCTGGAGCACCTGCCCTACGAGGAACAGCTGCGAGAGCTGGGCCTCTTCAGCCTGGGGAAGAGAAGCCTGAGGGGGGATCTGATCAATGTGTACAAGCACCTGAAGGGAGGGTGTCAAGGGGACGGGGACAAACTCTTTTCAGTTGTCCCATRTGACAGGACAAGAGGCAATGGGCAGAAAYTGAAGCACAGGAAGTTCYGCCTGACCGTGAGGGGGAATTTCTTCCCTGTGAGAGTGACGGAGCACTGGACCAGGTTGTCCAGAGAGGTTGTGGAGTCTCCTTCTCTGGAGATCTTCAAGRCCCACCTGGATRCAACCCTGTCTACCATGCTCTAGGTGACCCTGGCTGAGCGGGGAGGTTGGCCTAGATGATCTCCAGAGGTCCTTTCCAACCTTACCGATTCTATGATTCTATATCCTGTCGAGTCTCCCACCATTCTTTTTGTTGAACAAAGGAGCAGTATCTACAGCCTTCTATATATTTATTCCATTCCTGGTCAATAATGTGGGAGATATAATTACTTGAAGTTCCCAAAATAAAACTCCCCCTTTTAGACAAATAGGACATAGCATTGGAGATCCCTGCATAAGGTGGTCTTGTCTGTGCAATGACACTGAGTCAGAGTGCCCAGAGTTCCTGACCTCCTGAACGAGGATGTTGATCTTTCCACCTATGATTGCCTGGGCACACTTCTGCTCTTATGCTGAAGCACATGCAAAGAAAAATCTGATGCTCCCTAGATATGCTCAGCCATCTCTGCACGCGTTAGAGCATTGACGTACGTATGTGCAATAGCTGTTTGTCCAAGATTTTACATATGCAGCCAGACTTGCTAAGACTCATACAGGGCTGTCAGGTATTTAGGAACCCAGCCAAAGTCCTCTCATTCCAGCCAGGTAACATTTTCAGCAAGCACAGGGCTCCTAGGCACCGCATCAAGCCAAATCTGGAGTGTGTAACCGACTTATAGCTGCTGAGAAGATTGATCAGCACTGCCTTAAGAAACCACCTAATACAGATCCCACTGCATCCCATGAAAACAGAGCCTATGTAATGTCACTGCAGCAACGCTGGGCTCGGGATACCTTCTGGCTGTAGTGGAAACAATTATATGCAACAAGCAGACAGGTCGGATCATCAGCTGGTGTGAATGGCTCAGCCACTGCACAGCTGCAGCTCCACTGTCTTGTCTATGTCAAAGCAATGGGAGAACAAGCTCCCAGCTAAAACACCTGAAAGGAGGTGTCTGCATATGCAGCGGGTATTTAAGATCCTGTTACACAGGAGATCTAATCAGTACAGATCCTAGAGAGTGACTAAGACCACCCTAAAGCAGATAGCCGGCTTTCACCCCAGAATATCCTGCCTGCTCACCATAGCTCCCTCTGCTTTGATTTCCACCCTTTGAAGAGGATTGCTCTGGCATAAGGTTAGAAAGCAGAGAGGTGAAGCAGTGCTACGTATCTAAAASAAAACAAAAATATTGGTGGCAATGGTGGTTGCTGAGGACAGGGCTGTACATCAAAGGCTTGATCCTTCCTCACAGGGGCTGTGAGGATTGAGCATCCGTCACCCCAGCAGCAGGGCTGAGAAGGGCCAAAAGACTCCCGCCTTCCTTTTCCGCTGCATAAATCTATCATTGCTGAAAACAACCAAGAAACACTGGTATTTACTGATGCCTAAATGGGCAYATGATTACCCAAGGGAAATCACAGAAAAACAACAAAACATACTTCATGTATTCCAAATCAGACTGAGAACTGAAAGGTTGTCAGTGCTTTACAGGTTGCCTGCTGAGCTTTTGCTGATGCGACCCAAACAAGACAAAGCTTCCTTTGGAGGTGGACAGGACAGGGCACTGGGTCAGATAAAGCTTTCACAGGGCTTCCTTGTCTCTCTTGGCAGCCAGAAGTATCAACAACCACCTACAAGTTCTGTTAGTTCTGCTGTTATTCACTGCAACAGTTCCTATTTTGTAGCCTCTTTATTGCTAAAGCAAAAAAAAAAAAGTGGATTATATATACCTACTACAATACAGCTAGATTTTCTTCAGTCAGCAGTGCCCAATCTCCGTGCTTTGAGATGCATCTCTGTGGTATTTGTAACCCAAATAATATATCTGGTTACAATAATTTACCAGATGGAAATGATTTGAACCTGATGGTGTTCCTGTGAGTTTGGACTGTGGTACACTCAAAAGCTTGTTATAGGTAGGAAAAAGCATACCTTGTAAGTGGAGCCAAGGCCTGATTGGTTTTGCTGTTAAAGTTTTAACCTTATAAAAATACAGAAGACTTATTATTAGTCTATTGTCTAACCTAGTGTMATCTGAAAGCTTTGAGAAATTACTGTGCCCTCCATCATCCAAGTTACTGATGAAAAAGCTGAATAAAACGAGTCTTAGGAGACATCCCTTGAGGTCTTGTCTGCTGACTCTCCTCTGAAGTGAAAATGACCTACCCTTTACTTTAACCTACTTCCCACCTATAGAAGGTTTCCTCCAACCCCTTTACAAATTAACTTCTTTAATAGTTTTTAGTTAAAAAMCCTTGGACATCCTGATGTATTATCTGCACTGGATCTAGCTGCTTGTAGATACCCTCACCTGAGGGTCTGACATACTGCAGAGGCAGGATTTCCTTTTGCAGTAGCCTGACTGACTCTTTGCAAGACCATACTTCTCTGTATGTTTCGTGACCTTATTCTTTATCATAGTCTCTACTGTCTTACAAGGAGAGAAGTCAGGCCCACTGGCCGGTAGATCTCRGGAGCCCCTCTAGAGTCCCTTTTGCCGATGGTGGCCCCTGGTCCTCCAGCATAGTAACTGTTTGTAATGGAGTTTCATACCCTCGCATCGTGTCCAGGAGTTCTACARTTTCACATCTGACTTCCTTCTGGACTGTCAGGTGAATGACTCATGATCCTGGGACTTACTCATTTAACTGACATCTATTTGGTGTAATCCTTCCTCCCTATTTACTTCAGATTGATCAAGATCCTCTAATCCATCTGCTATGAGCACTGTGTCAGGTAACAGTCTACCCAACAAGCACCTCCACTGGTAAAATCTGATGCAAAGACTTCAGTGAGCCTCTCTGCCTAGCTGGATTATTGCTTTTGATAAATAAAACAAACATTTAACTGTTAGTATGAGCACCTTTAGCAAGGTTCTCTTTCCATTAATTTTTAGCTTTCTTAACCTCTTGTTTGTTTGACCTGTCATATTTTCTGTGCTCTGCATTTTGACAAGCTTGTCAATTCTTAACGACTCCAGGCCTGCTTACCATGGCCAGGCCAGGCCAGCCTTTGACTTAGGAGCCTGACGATGCCTTTGCGAATATGCTTGGTTTGCATACTGTAGATGATGGGGTTCAATACAGGTGGGATGAAAAGGTAGATGTTGGCCATGAGAACATGGCTAATGGGTGCAGCATTCTTCCCATACCGGTGTATAATGGACAGGCCAACCATGGGGACATAGAAAATCAAGACAGCAGAGAAGTGGGATATGCAAGTGTTCAGGGCTTTGGCCTGTTTCTCTCTGGAAGTGATGCCCAGCACAGTCTTGAAGATCATGATGTAGGACACASTGATAAGCACTGGGTCTAGGATGACTATCAGCAGCACTAGAATTAAGCCGTACAGGCTATTCAGCATGGTGTCTGTGCATGACAGACGTATCATATCCTGATGCAGGCAATAGGAGTGAGAAAGCACATGGGACCTGCAGAAYGACATCCGTGTAAGAAGGCAGATTAATGGGAACAGTGTCAGAGTGCATCGGCAGACAATCCCCAGTCCAACCTTTGCAATCTTTGTAGGAGTAAGGATGGAGGAATACCTCAGTGGGTAGCAGATGGCCATATAGTGATCAAAGGCCATGGCCATAAGCACTGAGGACTCCATGAAGGAGAAGGCATGGATGCAGAACATCTGAGTGAGGCAGACTGGGAAGCTGATCTCCATAGCACCAAACCAGAACACATATGGCACTGTGGGCAGGGTGGACAGGGTCAGACCCAAGTCTGTGGTGGCCAGCATAGAAAGGAAATAGTACATGGGCTCGTGGAGCCCTCGGTATGTTCTTACCACCAGCAGAACAGTGCAGTTTCCCAGCATTGCAAYGAGATACATCAGACAGAAAGGGATGAAAAAACAGCGGTGGAGATCAGCCAGCCCGGGAATGCCTACCAGCAGGAAGGCCAGGGCATCACTGCTGTTCCCTGGGGACATGCTCRCTCCTTTTCATTAATACTCCAAGGTAACACAGGATAAGATTTCACAAGGAAATGAAAGCAAACTACTGACAGAATGCAATCCAGGGACTCAAAGTGAAGATCTTGGTTTTTTTCTCCTCCCTGAAGATTTACTGGACCAGAAGCTAGAACTTTGGAACTCTGGATTCACGTCTTGTCCCTGTTTCATTTCCTCTTGGTTCCTCCCCTGTAAAGCAGATAGTAGCATTATTTATTGCACCAGGGCTGCATCCCTCCCAAGACATTGCTGCAGTCTCTTCTTTCAGTCACTGTAAGCAAGATCACTGCCCTACCCTGCCACTCAGGCCTTGGACTCTATGTCCATCTGAGCCTTTCTAACTCAGGCACATCAAGCTCACAAATTGTCTACAACCCTCCTCCCTCCAGTCCCCACGTAAAACTGTTCTCCAGTCCCCCTCACACCTCTGCTCTCRGGCCCTGATGCATGCAGCCTCCCCTCCCTCCATCCACCTCCATGCAGGACACTGCTGGTGGGACCATTGCTACGCTTACCATCTGAACCACCCTCACCTCCTCCAGGCAGCAGATGACAGCTTCCTGTTTCCTTTCCCAAACTRGATGTCCAGCATGTCTACCCTTGGTCACAGCTCCATTGGCTCACTTGTTGGCTTTTCAGATGCCTTCTTTGGAGCTCCCTTCAAACCACCTCCGCTTCCTTCTACCTGGCTGCTGAGTTTTGTTCATGGTTCGATTGCTGCCAGATGCAGTCCTGCTTGTCCTGCACCTGCTATTCCTCAACATATCCTTATGCCAGAGATGAAGGGCAAGAGGTTGAAATTTTTTCCTCTGTCCTGTGTTTGTGCTCAAAAACAAGGGCTCCCAGGAATTATCAAAATAGAAGCAATTACTGAAATTTATTGTCACCCACTGTGATCACAAAGGGGACATGCGCAGTCTGGCAGGTTTAACTTTCATAGAACATCAGCAAATTTAGAAAGATATCATTTTCCTTTACTTCAGAGATTATTTATTATTGTAATTGTTGTTTCCATTATTACAGTTTTTATCGATAGCTTATCAAGCTAGTAGAAGCGACAGGTGTTTCAGTAGACATGCATCTTARCTGTCTATGTAGCAACTGTAGTTCTTAGCAGTGATGTTATTACAACTAATAGCTATAGGTAAAATTAAGCAAAAGCAGCTCTCATTTCTTCTACAGAATCATTCACAAAAGGCTTTCAAGCCATAGCCTGCGGATGCCTCCAGGAAAAAGAGGGGTATGTGAAATACAACTAATGAAAGCAAAGCTATTATCAAAAGGATTACATTTTTTTTATACAAGATCTCCATCTTTGGGGGGTTGCARATTAAAAAAACTTGTAAAATGCACCTATAGACTGAAGTGCTCAGAAGGCATTTGCTGGGCCTGTCTGTTGTTCTCTTCAGGGGCTATAGTCACTGATACGGMACAAGTCAAACTTTTCCAGCCCTTCGCACCGCAGAATTTCATGCTCCATCTGCCTATGCAAACAGAGGACATGGCATTGCTTAAAATGGGTGCACATGGCCAAACTCATTAACGTGTCATCAAAAATGGAATTTGTGTATTTCCTACTGCCTCCCATCTCAGACAAAGCTCCAGACATCTGTGCCGCTGGTTCTTACTTAGCCAGCTAAATAATTCGCTTGATAAGCTAAATTAGCAGACAGCTTTCCAGAGTGCTCGGGTTACTGAATAGATCCAGGTATCTGAATTTGGGCATACCATCTTGAACTCATGTCTCATCTTCATCATCTCTAAATGTGCTTTGGGCACCTCGCAAAAATACAAGTTTATGTTGCTCGCTTCGTGCATCATCGGCTGTTCTGGCGTGAGTGAATATCCGTTAARCTGGGAAAAGACTAGCATTGCTTTTCCAGCTACCACCGTGGCAGAGACTGAGACTCGGGGTGGGGAGGACTGGCCCTGCCCACGTCTGTTCGCAGTAGCCCACGCTGCTGTGGGGCGATACCACACGCGTGCGCGAACTGCCCCGAGGCTGCGCGTTTTTCCGGCCCCAAACGCCCCCGTTCGTTCGGCTCGGCTGCTCTGCAGCGGAGCCCGGGGAAGGAGCGCTCCTCTTCTGCTCCCCTCGTCCTCTCAGCTTTTCTCTTCCGTCYGCGGTGCGACACGCGAGCGACGTGCCCACGCGCGGCGGCAAGGCGCGTCCGCACGGCGCGGCC
>NW_028186508.1:243592-265160 GCF_003343005.1 Rhea americana | reverse complement strand
GGGGTCCATCCACCCGCCGCGYGGCCCCGGCTCCGGAGGGAGCAGAAGACACCGGCCATCCGGGTGGGGAGCGACCTGTACTTTGTGAAAGATCCCCTGGAGAAACGCATCTCAGAGGCTGACCTCAGAGCTTTAAATCCTGCCTGAAATACGTTGTTACAGCCCCGGCTGCTGCTCTCTGTAGAGGTGTCCCCTCCCTCCTTCAGTGGGTATCTCACCCTGCATTCCCGCAGGMTCTCTGCGAGGTGGCCGGGGAGCATGTCAGGAGCAGACAGCACACTGTGTCAGGAAGGAGTAAAAAAAGCCAATGAAAACCTACGTGGAAAGATAGATAAACACACAAGGGGTGCACTGGTGATGCCTACCCAGGTGGCTAGATGATGGAGAGCACAAAATAGCTGTAGGAATACACAGTAGCAGGTAAGAAACTGATTGCAAACCAGAGCTATTCTTTCTCACAAAATCTGAATGGAAAAATGACGCTTTCTAAATTAAAACATCAGGATAAATCAGAGCTTACATACAGAAAGGTGGTGCCCCTTCAGACATCCTCACCTCTGCTCTGCAAGTCCTCCAGCAGACAAGGAAGCAGGACAGAACATCACCCCCATGCCTGGACATTTCACATGCAAAGGAAACTATGTTTTTATAATGCCCATGTGAAATCTCAGCATTAATTAGGGTCACCTGGGACCTTCTGCAGGGGTTGAGGTGATGCAGCTGCACACTGTCGGGAGCAATTGCACCTCCATCTGCAATTAATTTCAAATGAAAAAGAAATCTGGATGAGATTCAGCTCCAGATCCAGACTCCTAAATTTCACTGTCTCTATGCAGGTGTCCACACATGTGCTGAGTTTCTGATCTCCTGATATAGCTGGTGGGGATCTCATCAACAGTCTGAGGCCCCTGGAGACTGAGCTGTTGCCCCAGCTGAAGGTGTTGGCTCTAGGATGAAACTGCTGCTCTGAGCCAGGCCAGATGGGTCTGAGGTAATACAGGGACATGGCTATTTGGAAACACTGCTTGGATTTCATCACTGACTGTTGGTTAAAACAAGGTACAGCTTTACACCTACAAAGGTGTACCTGTAGAAAATCTATTTGCCAGAAGTCTCCTGGATCCAAGCAGATGCTTTCCAACATTTAGGAGGGAGGTGGTTTGTGCAGCTCTGAGCACTGCTGCAGCAGTGGCAGGATTACTTTGGAGCCAGCCTGGGCACAGCTCAGGGACTTCTCCCGCATCCATCCCCGAGATGCAACCCAGAGGACCCCCAGGGCCATCGGCCACAGAAATGCAGCTGTGGCCACAGGTGCACGCGTGTGTATTCTTCAGAGATACCATGCTGGGGAACCTAAGATTTGCAGAAGACATATACATCTAGTTCTTAATTTTGCCCAGTTGCCTCAAAGAGGCTCTTTCTCCACTTGTTACTGCATCTGGGTGACTAAGCAGGAAATCTTCATTTCTATGAGGTGGAGCATGGGGCCCCATCCTCATAGCAGCGGTTGCTTAGACTGGGCAAAAAAAAGATTGAGGGGCACGTGATACAAGGCTGTGAACGAGAACAAAAATAGTTCGGTTTCTGTGTTCATTTTATGTCAGTAGTAAGAGAATTGCTACACTTAAGGCTCAGTTAGTCCTTGGATATGAAAAAGAAGCTGATACTTCATAATTTCAGAAAGCTTTATCCCACCATTTTTGGTTTGGGATGGAAAACGAGTATACATCTGGTTCTGCTATTAAGTACTATCTGGCCTGGAAGAGCCCTAACAGAGGGGAGGAGGAGGAGGAGAAAAGTAATGAAAAAAGCAGATCAGAGAAGATAAATYGTGTTGGACTTTCAAATCCTCCTTTTCCAAAGGTTACTAAGGTGGATCACAAATCTCTTAATATCCAAATGATATTTCTCAAAGCTTTTGCAGCAGCGTTGCTGTTGCTATGACATCAGATTTTGCTGGTGACATAGGAAAAACATTGTGGCCCTGTTCCCAGACAGTCCTTGCAACCTTTTCCTACAACCCAGCTCTAAAGTCTTGGTCTCTGCACCTGCTGAGGATGGTGGGTTTATGCAGAGGGGAGTGGGTGGGACCTGGGCATGGGTGAGGCACAAACATGGGTGGTCTCACCTGCGGGAGGTGAGGAGGACTGGGCAGAGGCTTTGTGAGCACCAGCTCCTCAAAGCCCTGGTGCAAGAAGCCCCTTCAGCAAGCGGGCTGCCTCTCTGCTGGGCAAAGCACATGCAAACCTGCTCAGGCGTGTGCAAGTGAGCTGGGGAGGTGCTAAGGTCTGGCTGTCCTTGCTGATAAGGGTTTTGTGCATACAAATGGACAGGTATCTTGTGAGAGGTGTCCTTTGGAAATGTCATCCGATAAGCACATTTCAACCAAGCAGTTGTTTACACATGTGAAAATGAAACTATTCATGCACAAATCCCCCTAGTTTCACTCTCAGACCTGTTTTCTGTCCGTATATCTCTGCAGCATACAGGCAGCGTAAATAACAAGCGTGTCAGAAGCRGCTGCTGCAGAAGCAGAGCGCGGTTAGCTAGCTGGGAATTTCCGCACTGTATCTTGGAGGAAGCAATGCTGTTATTTACATCTCAAAATCAATAAAGCGTCTTTTACTAAATCAAAGCAGATACATTGCAGCTTATCYTCATTTCAAGTCGTGAGTGAAAACACAACAAACATATCACAGAGATGCCTGCGTGTTGCTATGAATATATTCAAATTGCACGAACTGCAAGACCTGCCTTTAGAAATTCTCTGTTATATTGACATTTCTGACAGGGAAGAATCCCCTRCAGAGACATATGATCACGCCTTGCACTATATATAACACTAGCAGGGGCAGCACAGAGTCAGTAAAATAATATTTTGGCTTTACCTTCTTGGAAAGTGAAGAGAAATGTTTTTTCTGCTCCTGTAACTCTGGCGACTGTGGTAATTATGTCTGACAGTCCTCCAGTTAGCATGCTCCTTAGATTGACATTAACATTTGAATAATAATTCCTTCAAAGGCTCTGAGGTTTTATTAATCCGTTATATCTTTCAGCAGGAGGTTTCAGAGTTACATTCCCAATAGATAGGCGATATGCCACAGCTATTAATGAGAGTGTTTCAGGGTAGGGAAAAYAAGTATTCTTCTCTGATAAGCATAAAACTCACACCCGTAATATTTTTCATAGCACAGACTCTATTAATTATCCTATCACTGGTGTTTGACTAATTCTTTCTCTTAACACTTTAAAAAATGCATACAATATCTGTTACAAGCAAAGTAAGTTTTATCTTCCACCTGACACTTTCAGCACATTTTGAAAACTTGGATGACTCCATCTTCACAGCTCTCCATCACCCATGGACTTTGCAGTATATCTGCAGGAGGACAGGCTCCACGAAGACTGATGATGTGTCCCGACGATTAAGGAAGGATGGAGATAGCACCCACAGCTCCTGGCAGCTGACCCACAACCTCCCTCTGTTCAGGTTTTGCTATTCATTATTGCATGAAAACTTGACAATTACAGCTATCCATCAAAATATGCAAGTGACTGATGTGTCATTAACACATAATTCTTTAGAACAGACTCTTCTTCTGATTTATATAATTCARTGCTATTTTTCCAACCAGTCTTTACAGGGCATAATCCTCTGCTCCTCTTCTCAGGTAATGCATTCACTTACTAGTCTGTGCTGTCTAATGGAAATTCCCTGACTGTCTCTCCAAAGAAACACAGTGTGCTCATTTGTAAAAGGTTTGCGGTGTTGTCTCAGGTTTGAAGAAAGCCAGTGTGAAAGAGGAGAACAATCCATCAACCTGCTAATGAGGATGAAGAGAAGTTCCCCTCATTTCAAGGCTGCACAGTGTAATTCATAGTGATTCAGATTCTTAAAATCATTTTAAAATAACATTTCATCTAAATCTGAGTCACGTAGTTTGCAATCTTAAGTAGCTCGAGCACATCACAGRAGAGTCCAGATGACCAACCTCACAGCCAGTGTTCCTGCTGAGTGGCTTACCTGGGTGGGAAGCASCTTACCCCTGCATTTCCATCCCAGTTTACACCACTGCCAGCGCTGGAAATCATGTTATTCTCTATGTTATACAAGCAAACCAAAGCCCCCACCAGCCCACATACCACCTCCTTTCCATGACTCTGGCCAGTCTTGGGTTATGCTGGGCGTGCTGTGGTCCTGACTCAAGGAGACTAGCTTCCACCCCTGCACAGCTCTGCTCTTCCTTGTCCACTCCCTGTCCTTCCTGGTAACAGCTGTACTTCTCGGCATGTCCTTCGATCCTTTGGCCTAACCCTCATCTCCCACGCTGTGATGGGCAACATCTATATCMTCCTCCCACCTCCCTTCAGCCCTATCGTTTAGAATATCAAAACAAAGCAGATTTATAAAGGCATCTTTAGACTGGTTTGTTTATGGAGCCCTTCAAAATAAGTCAAGCGTGAGGAAAGGCAAACAAGCATCCTGAAAACTCAAAGTAGGGATTTGCAGGATAATTCAGGTGGGAGGGGAGCTCAGAAGTTCTCTATTTGAAGATATGCTCAAAGCAGGGTCAGCTATCCAGTCGGACCAAGGCAGCATGCAGGCTTGCTGAAGAGTATTTCCAGGAACTGCTCTACTGTCTGTATAAAAACCCTGCCCTTTGGCTGTGGAGGAAAAGCCTGCTGAGTCCGTGTGAGRTGAGGGCATGCCTTTGGAAGATTGCAGCCAAAACCAGCTGTAATAACAGGGACAAAACCAGGGAATTTCCTCCCTGGGAACTGCAGGAACCTGAATGAGGAGATGCCTGTTGTTTTGGCTGCACACTTGAGCTGGAAGCAGGGGTTTTCTGACCAAAAAGTATGAGAACTCCTTAACTGGAGTTAAGGATTGCAGTCTTTAGCTTGTGCTGTAATCCCCATCTCAGCTGTCTGCACTGGTCTGACGTTAGATATTGTGGCAGTTGGAACCCATCTGCCTAGGAGCTAGCTAACTAGCTATTCTGTTACTTTCAAGTCTTGGTCACTTATACGTATTTTYCCCTGTTTTGTTTAATAAAGTAACTAGTAAAAATGGAACTTCTCAACCTTGTCTCAGTGAACGAATATCCAAGCCTGGCCAGTTACAAACCACAGGTTGTGCTCTGGAGGGTGTGGGCTTCTCCTTATTTCCCATGAATCTAGAGCTGGGAGAACAACTGCAGATTTTTTGTAATGCCTAATTACTCCTATCACCCACTCTGAAACAGCCTCGGGTGCCAGGGCCCTTTGCCATCACGTTGCTCTACAGCAGATGCTTGCACGGGTTTTCTCTTCCCAGACCCAAGCACGGTGCGCACACGAGAGCGCGCTCCAGAGTGAAGAAAACTCCATCTGCAAAAACTCTCAGCAACAAGCAGTCCGCCCAGGTGTGCATGTCATTGCACTGACAGCACGAGCCCCTCTCGCCCCCCACTGCCCCCAGCACACAGAGACGAGAACACTCTGCAGATATGGCCTCGGGAGATATTTATTCAACAGTTGCAGCCTGTCAGTGCCCAAGGGGCATTTTCCCAAGCCTGGAGGTACTTGCGGTGGAGCAGGGACTCTTCCTCGCCCGTCTGGTCCCTGGAGRCTTAGTGGTACTTGCGGGCCAGAGCATGAGCCACAACGCTGACCAGTTTTTGCCAGGCAGACTGGCAAGCGGGGGTGAAATCCCTGGCGAAGTGGGAAGCCAGGACGATGATGAGGATGTCTCCGAGGAGCTGGAGGAGAAAGAAGGAAGCACAGGTGGGGTTAATGCTGCATGGACTGTGGTCCATGTGTGGGGACGGGAGACATCGCAGCAAGGAGGGCTTTGCTCTCTTCCTGGCTTCTCTAGCTCCACCGACCCCATCTTGTTTTGCCATTTATCTTTGATTATAAACATTTTTTTCCTTTCTACAGGCTTTATCTCCTTGACTTTCCTGCGGCAAAGTTCTTTCCTTTCTGCTCTGCCCTTCTCACTTGTGGCCTGTGCGTGGATCCTCTTGCCCACCCCCTCCCAAACAGCACCTTCCAACCCACAGGACTTTTTTCCTTCTTCTGATTTCTCCATGAGGCTGTATTCCAACCCCCCATACTATCCCTCTTGCCTACTCTGCACCTCCCTGTCCCTTCTCAGCTGTCCTGCCCACGTACTGCAGTCTGGCTGCAGGGACTGGCTTGCTCCCCGCTCCTGGGGCTACCAAGACAAAACTCGCAGTCTTTCCATAGAAAGCTCTGGATTTTGAGAAGCCAATTTGTGCTTGCCTCTTAAAAAGCTTTGAAAAAGGTCAACTGTTTCTCCCCATTTTTGGCATTCTAAAGCAATTTGGCCTAAACCCCATTCTGTAAAATGCTTTATTTTTTTCCTTTGGATACAAATGAAGAAAACTGCCAAAAACTATTTTTCTTTTGTGTTGGGGAAAAGTGTTGAGGAAAGAGGTAGTTTACCAGCCAGACAGGCAGCCCATACTGGACAAGACAGAGATCTACTCTCTTATTTTGGAGCAGGTTAGCTGCTCGTCTTGCTGTAGGAACTACAATTTTCTTAAATGATCTATTTAGCTTCCTTCTCCCCTAGATTCCTCCAACCCATGCTGCTTTTCCATCTGAGTTGGCTTTTTTTGCCCCCAAATTCCTTCCAACACCTTTTCCTCCCCAGTGCGGCACTGACATTACAAATGGGACCCTGTGGAAACCATTCACTCTCTTTCAAATAGTCCTGCAACAGCTGTTCACTCTTTTGGGTATTACACAGGGCTCTGCCTCCACCAGACCACAGAAACTACCCCCAGGCAGCTTTGTTGTGGGCAGCCCCTCCAGGTTCAAAGCAAAGCCTGGTGATCCCCACACTTTGCAGAGAAGGGGCTCAGGCTGTCAGCATCGCTCACCCTGAAGTTCTCGGGGTCCACATGCAGCTTCTCGCAGTGCAGCTCGGACAGCTTGGARTAGGTTGCCTTAATGTTGTCCAGGTTCTTCACGGCTTCCCCAAAGGAGGTGAGCACTTTCTTGCCATGGGCACGGACCTTGGGGTTGCCAACGATGGCAGTGGGGCTGGAGAGGTTCCCAAAGGAGGCGAAGAACCTCTGGGTCCAGGGRTAGACGATGAGCAGCCTGSRGAGAGAGRGATGGGGGGACATAAGCAGAGACTCAGACACCATTGACACTCCCTGCCTCCAGCTGCAGCGTTTCTCCATGCAGGGTGGCTGCAGAGCCGGGATCAGGAGCCCAACCTACCTGGCCAGGGCCTCGGCACCACATTCGTCCACGTTGACCTTGCTCCAGATGCTGGCAATGAGCTGCTTCTCCTCAGCTGTCCAGTGCACCATGGTGGCGAGGCAGTTTTGCTCAGAGCTGCAAGAGGACACAGACCCTGTAGCTGCACCGCAGACCCCTGGAGGCTTTTATCTGCTGCTGGCCGCTCCTCCCCATCCCACGCTGAGGGGTCATTGGCCAGGGCTGGGGTGGGGGTCCATGTGGGGGGAGAGCAGAGAGAGGATGGCCAGGGTGTGGCAGACTGAGAAGAGGCCTCCCGTTATCCTGAATTCAAGAGCTTTATCCATTCCCTGCTGTGCAGGCAGCTCTCCTTTCCAGCTACCACAGGTGGACCCCTCCGCAGAGAGAGTGCTGCACAAGTTACTGTGCCGTAGCCCACTGCCACTTAAAGCCCATGCGTGGGATTCAGTGGAGTGTGGAGCCTCATGCCCTGACTCTTCCAAGTGGTGGACTCTGCCCTGACTTAGTCTCTGTTAATAAAGTCATGGATTCCCCCATGAAATTGCAGCCAGTGGCAAAGTAATCCAGTGGGCAGCTACAAGTAGACCACTTGGCTACCCAGAAAGGTGCTGCAGGAGGACTGCAGTCACCTTGCACCACCAGAAAGCGTGAGGGACATTATAATTGCTCAGAGGGCATCAAGAKTACTTAGGCTTTGTGGTTAAGTTCTGCATTAATCATTCTTCCTCTTCCTCTAACAGAAATTCACCAGAGCACTTTCCTTTTTCTTTGGGCATAGGTAGAAACTCCCCACAGACGTTCCCCCCTCAGCTATAACATGACCAAGCAGATGCAGGGCTGCTGGCCAGGGAACAAACATCAGACAGGTTCACCCTTCTCATCCCAGTTCTACTTCAATCCCCTTCCACAAAGGAGAGGTAAAATAGCCTTTTAGCAAAAGGTTTGCTGCTGCAGGCAGCACAAAAAGGAGCAAAGCCAGCTCAGAGCTGTCCAGTCCCCAGAGGAAGTCCAGGGTGCTTTCCCGTGACAAGGCTGRTGCATTTTACACTTCCCCCAAGTTCAACCAGGCTGTGCCCAGCCTCTTCTGGTAGGAGGAGGTGTTTGAACCCCAGGTGAACTGCTGGTCCTGTGCAGCTCTTGAGCACCCTCCCCAGCAGCAATGTGCCTGAAGGCAGAGCTCTCCTGTTTGGGTTTTGTGTTTGTTTGTTTTGGATAAGACCCCAAGAACCAGAGTCCTTGCGGAAGACACAGGGAGTGTTAGCCTGATCGCAGCGCAGCAGGGATGAACAGCTCGCTTCCTGCTGGTTTTACTGGGATTGGGATTGGGATAGGTAGGAGGYGCTGGGTCTTGTTCTCCCAGCAGGTAGGATGACCAGTGGCAGTGTAAGAGGAGGRTGTTTGCATGGCCATGCGCCAGCAGCGCACCAAGCTCCTGTCCAGAGCTGACCAAGCTCCTGTCCAGAGAGCTGGGCTTGCCTTCCTCCATGGGCCATCTCCTGCTAGGAGTCTTCTTGGTCTTTTGCTGAAAATACAGAAAGGGGAGGAAAATCGATTGAAAGAAGGAAAATACTGAGCTAGATTTTTCAGTCTAGTAATATTCCTCTTCCCTTTAAGTGGTAGAACTTTTTTTTCATAGAGGAAGGATTGAAAAATCTTCATTGAGTTGCTAGCATCTGTCTTTTGACAAAAGTATTTAGGGCACGCGGGCAGCTGTGCTACAGCATGGTGATAAATTGAGACARCTGGTGTCCTGCTGCAAGCACAGGGAGCCAGCGGGGCGGGGGGAGCACCAGAGCAAGGGAGAACGCAGCCTCGCCGCCGCTGSTGCCCCGGCTCCGGCACCGCGCACCGCCTTATCGGCCGCGCCAGGAGCCGACGGAGCGTCCCAGCGCCAGCCGCCCCAGACGTTGCTTTGAGCCGCCCGGGGGGCTGCCGGGTCCCCGTGGCCGGGTGCTGCCGCGGGCCGGGCTGCTATTGCAAGGGAGGCAAAATGAGCACTGGGAGAAGATGCATCCAGGTGGATCTGATGCATCCAGGTGGATCTGCTTGTTGGGGGTAGGAACGGGGGTATCATCCCCGAGCTGGGCTGAGGACCGGGAGCAAAACCACCAGTGCTCGCATTGCCCCGTACTGTGGTGGCCACGAGGTCCTCAGGGGTGGAAACCTCTGTCCCTGGGGGGTGGGGTGGGGGAGCACCCCAAATGGGAGCCCCAATAGCAGGAAAGGGGGAGCAGCCCATTCCTTCCCTGTTTTGCTCACCCATAAGGTCCAGTGTGACAGGTCTGGTGGGTAGGAGGAAACGTACTTCTACAAGTAATACAGTCATTTCTGCCTGAAATCTATGAACAATTTCATTGAAGAATCTGACTGATTTTTGTGGCCCCAAACATCCAGTAAAAACAGTGTACTCTGTGCCTGCCCAGCCACTCTGCAGGGAGGAAAGCACTTAATAGCTCATAACAATAATAGTAGCAGTAATAATAATAAACAATAGTAATAATAATAGCAATAATAGCAACAGCAGTAATAATAATAGCAGTTCATGAATTATATTCTCATGTACTCCACGTCTGTCTTGACACTAGAAACAAAGTCCCTCTTCCCTAAAGCAGTGGGTGCAAGAAGGAGGATTTGGGGGTCTCAGAGGGCACTCGACACCTTTCAGCAGGGCAGGAGGGGGGATGCTGATGAGTGCAGATGAAGCAAGGGTAATACAGAGTATAGCCAGGGTGGCAGAGATGCTGGAATACAGAGCTATGCCCTCTTTTTTTTCCCTTCAAAATGCAAGCACCTCTTTTGAGCTAAGAATTGCTTTTACTGGATCATGCTCAGACCCAGGTGCCTCCCACGCCACAGACAAACTCCTCTAAGGAGTCTTGCTCTGCAGACSCCCAAATAGCTTTGCACACACAGAGCATCCATTGATGCTCACATGCAGAAAAATTATTAGTATTCACCACTATTGGAATGATTGGGCCCCTAAAAAGCTGCAGAATGGGTGGTGTAGGATGAAAAAGAAGTGCATAAACAAGGTCTGGACAAGTCTTGATAGCAACATGCAAAATGTTTATCTATAACCTGCCCCCACCCAGCTCACTGCTAGGCCAGTATGAGTCAGCTCATTTTTTATAGGCTTTATGCCAAAAACGAGCTGGGGTRGATTAAAGTCTTCGCTTTGTTTATCCTCCTTAAAAAAATATGAATTCTCTGAGCTCCCMACACCTGCCAAAAATTACCCATATTTTACAGTAAAATATAGGGTAGTTCCACAGTGCAAACTTTTTTTTTGAGAGGGGGGAAGGTTTCATGTGTGTAGAGGTAGCAGGGCTGTGCCTAGCCAATGCTCCTGGGGCATAAGCACCATTTCCAGGGTTCAGGCAGATCCCACATCATCCCTTAAAAGACAAAAAAGAACAAAAGGAGTTGGTCGTTCCCTGAGAGGGAGATGCCTGTGCTCCTGGAGCTCRCCCCACGGACGCCCCAGGCCCTCCAACCCCTCCATGCCATTCAGAGACACAGACACGCAATGGAGACTTCACAGGATGAATTTTATTTGGTTGTTACAAGATGTAGGCTCCAGAAGAGGATTTCAGCTGGTGCACTGAAACATGGCTTCCCGCTTCCTGAGGTTTTCCTGCTAATGCTTTAGTGGTACTTGCGGGCCAGAGCGTGGGCCACCACGCGGACCAGTTTCTGCCAGGCGGCCTGGCACTCAGGAGTGAAATCCTTGGCGAAGTGGGCAGCCAGGACGATGATCAGGATGTCACCCAGGAGCTGGAGGGACAGAAACACCCCCAGGTTAGCAGCACTTAGGAGCCTTCAGATCYCCTCGCAAGTATTCACATCAGCCCTGGGGAAACCTCCAGGTGTTTTGTAGGCTTAAAGGTCTCCCTGGATACTGTGATCCTTTTCAAGATGTACCTTAAACTTTGTTCTCTAAAGATTCAGCTTTCTAAAAGTGATTAATCCTTTTGGTCTGTCTAAAATGCAAGATGCACTTTAAATGCACTGAAGTACAAAATGCACCAGCCCCATGTAGTCTGGGCCGCTGGGTCAAATCTCCTTTGCAGCTCCCCAGCTGACCCCATGCCAGCTTTCCTCCTTCTGGTGCTACCATGGGAAGAGTAAACAAAAATTCTCCAGGGATTCTGTTGATTAACTTTTTTTCTTTCTTCCTTCTGAATTAATTTGAGGGTTTCTCCCAGGCAGAAGATGCTGTGGGGTGCCTGTGCTGAGTAGCAGGGAGCTGGCACACAGTGCAGTGCAAGGCACCCTGGCACTAGCAGCGGAGCTCCTGGGGGAAACCCTGCCAGCCTCAATGSTCGATGTCGGGGTTTCTTCCCCATTAGGAAATTTTCGGGTCAGAGATGTGGGAGCCCAAGTTTCCTCTCCCTCCAAGACCCAATCCTACTTTATTTTTGGTATCTAGCTGCTGCCTCYTGATGTTTGCTGCTCTCCTCCATGCCAGGTTTCGCTCTTGCTTCTTTGCTTTCCCTTGGCTCAAGCCTCTTCCTGCTCTGACAACTACTTTCACTTTTCTCTCCTCCTCCCTTTCCGCGCTTAAACCACCTCCTCACCGCCTTTCCTTCTCCTTTCCATCCTTGCTCCCTGCAGACAGCTAGTCTCTAACCGCAACCACTCAGCCCTTGGTGCTTTCCCATGCTACAGCACAGCCCCTTCCCTCCTCTCCTGCCCGTCACCCTGCYCTCCAGCCTCCAGGGAGTCCCTCTCCAGCCAGAGTTCCTCTCTGCATCCCCCAAGCAGTGCACCCCCCAACGCGTGGGCACTACAGCGCAGACAAAAGCATGAGGAGACTCTTGCAAGTGGAGGGAGGCCTTGGGACAGGCAGGGGGACCCCAGGTGGGACCATCACTCACCCTGAAGTTCTCGGGGTCCACATGCAACTTGTCGCAGTGCAGCTCGGACAGCTGGGCAAAGGTATTCTTGATGTTGTCAAGGTTCTTCACAGCATCCCCGAAGGAGGTGAGCACTTTCTTGCCATGGGCACGGACCATGGGGTTGCCGAGGATGGCGGTGGGGCTGGAGAGGTTCCCGAAGGAGGCGAAGAACCTCTGGGTCCAGGGGTAGACGATGAGCAGCCTGGGGAGAGAGGGATGGGGGGACACAAACAGAGACAGACATGGTTAACGCATCCTCCAAGGAACAGGTTCATCTCTGTCCTGGTGTCCAGGCCCCCGACCTACCTGGCCAGGGCCTCAGCACCGCAGTCGGCCACGTTGACCTTGCCCCAAAGCCCAGTGATGAGCTGCTTCTCCTCAGCTGTCCACTGCACCATGGTGTCGGATGGAGGGTAGCGTGTAGCCGCAAGGAGGTACGGAGGAAGTCTCGGCTCTCGCTCCCAAGGGGATCGCCCGCTGGCCAGCGGCTCTCCCCGTCCCCACTTTTATACACTCCGCTGGGCCCCTCCTCTTCCCCGCGCACCCCTCCATTGGCTGCATCCAGGGGCCCAGCAGCCCTGGCACCCCGAGGGAGGGGACGCGGCGTCAGGGTGGGGCCCAGGGCAAAGTGCCCAGAGCCACCACCGCCACCACGAGCCTGCAGGCTGCCTTCCCCTCTGTCCTTCGTTGCCACCTCTGCAGCATTTACCTCTGTGCAAAGGCTGAGCACAGTGCCCAGCACCATGCAAGCCCCCAGAAAGCCCTTGGAGGAAGGTACACACAAGGCTTGGGCTGCAGTGGTGTCCCTCAGATGGTTCAAAGCCACAGTGGACAGTGTTGCTGAGAGCCAAAAGACGAGGACCTGAGGGTGTTGGGTCTGTTCCTCTGARAGCCCCAATATGTACAAGTGATTTCTCCTTCTTCCTCTTCTTTTAGACCCTGTCAGGCTTGGGTTCTCCTCTTTCTCTTTTGTTATTTGACAGTTYGCTAACTCCAAGGTGACACTAAGAAAAGTGTAGGCAATGTCTACTGCAGTCAGAAAGCGCCCCTGCCTCCAAGAGCTTAGCAAGAGGCAAGAAGGGCAGACTGGGACGGAAGCGTTATAGCAAGGGGCACACATAACCTGGACARTCTCAGCTTGCAGAGGCCCTAGAGGAGGTGGAGAAGACCAGCTGTACAGGGAACTGTATATGGCAGGAGACAGTGCTTGTCCCGGTGACTTGGCATACAAAGCAGGAGCAGGAGCAAGAGCTGTYTTCCCTGATAATGGGGCAGGGGACACCAGTTCTCTTATATCTGCTCACTTTGTGATCGGGCTGCAGCAGAGGACCCTCTGGCAAGGCTTGGGTGCGGGTCTCACTGCTCCAGCAGCACAGGCATCCCCCAGTTCACTGCAGAGCAAGCTGCAGAGTTACTGAAAACCTGCCTTGGAACCATTCCCTCTGCTTTCTTCCTGATAATGGGGTGTGAGCACTCGGGGGAGAGGAACCCGCTGCATGGACGTCCTGAGTGTTTCTCCAGGGCTGCAATCTGGGTCATAGGGGGTATTACATGTAAGGAACAAGGAAAACAGATATTCTGTCCTTCATGTGCATAAAACTACCATCCTTGGCCATGAAAGATACTTGTGTTTATTACATTCCACCTTTAAAAATCTGAGAGTCATAATGATTTAGACAAGGAGCAAAAGGACCTTTTTTTCCTTCCCTAAAAGAAGTTACAATCAATGGAYCTCATCTCACTGACGGTGGCTTGGAGTCCAGTTGGAGGCCTGTGGCTAGTGGCATCCCACAGGGCTCAGTACTGGATCCCATCCTGTTCAACTTTTTCATTGATAACCAGGATGAGGGGACAGAGTGCCTGCTCAGCAAGTTTGCTGATGATACCAAGCTGGGAGGAGTGGCTGACACACCAGAGGACTGTGCTGCCATTCAGAGAGACTTGGACAGGCTGGAGAGTTGGATAGAGAGGAACCTCATGAGGTTCAACAAGGGAAAGTGCAGGGTCCTGCACCTAGGGAGAAATAACCCCAGGCACCAGGACAAGCTGGGGGCTGACCTTGTGGAGAGYAGCTCTGCAGAGAAGGACCTGGGAGTGCTGGTGGATGACAAGGTGACCGTGAGCCAGCAATGTGCCCTTGTGGTCAAGGCCAATGGTGTCCTGGGGTGCATTAGGAAGAGTGTTGCCAGCAGGTCGAGGGAGGTGATCCTGCCCGTCTCCTCAGCCCTGGGGAGGCCTCATCTCGAGTCCTGTGTCCAGTTCTGGGCTCCCCAGGACAAGAGAGACATGGAGCTACTGGAGAGAGTCCAGCATAGGGCTATGAAGGTGATCAGAGGGCTGGAGCACCTGCCCTGTGAGGAACGGCTGTGAGAGCTGGGCCTGTTTAGCCTGAGGAAGAGAAGACGGAGGGGGGATCTGATCAATGTGTACAAGTACCTGAAGGGAGGGTGTCAAGGGGATGGGGACAAACTCTTTTCAGTTGTCCCATGTGACAGGACAAGAGGCAATGGGCASAAATTGAAGCACAGGAAGTTCYRCCTGAMCRTGAGGGGGAATTTCTTCCCTGTGACAGTGGCAGAGCACTGGACCATGTTGCCCAGAGAGGTGGTGGAGTCTCCTTCTCTGGAGATCTTCAAGACCCACCTGGATGCAACCCTGTCTACCATGCTCTAGGTGACCCTGCTTGAGGAGGGAGGTTGGACTAGATGATCTCCAGAGGTCCCTTCCAACCTTACTGATTTTATGATTCTATGGCACTGTTCCCACTGTGCATTTGTATAGAAAGAATTGCTCCACTTAATCTGCAAAAGATTTAAAACATTAAACACAGTGATGTTCACTGGTCTCTCAATAAACCACCAGAGTATTTTAATYTACATTTTTTTGTATGTTTATTTGTTAGGGTCTTGAACATCCCCTGGATTTTCCCCTCTCAGGCAGGTCTCACTTGCATGAATGCATAAAACCAGAGATGGCTTACATTGTCCCATATATCTAGGCATCCTTGTTCTCCCAGCACCACTGGGTTGTCCCTTCATCCTCTTTCCCACACAGAGCAAGACATCCATTTGTGAGTGAAACAGTTGGTGTTTATTTGGCACTTAGAGCCCAGGAAAACCAAAGGACATATCTYGTTGCAGAGCTGTGCTCAGAAGTCAGGAAGATCTCCCTGTTTCACGCAGGGGCCATGTGGCTCAGTGGTACTCATGGGCCAACGCATGGGCTACGACATGGACCATCTTCTGCCAGGTGGACTGGCAGGTGGAGGTGAACTCCTTGCCAAAGTGGGCGGCCAGGACGACAATGAGGATGTCACCCAGGAGCTGCAGGGATGATAAGGCCATCAGTCCAGCACCACCTTTTGCCTCGAGTCACACTGCTCTGGTCCACATGTGGACATACCAACTGACCAACAACCTTGTGTGCCTGGGACCACAGCCCAACTTGGGGTTTTTGGAGGATTCATTGCAAAACAAAGAGCTAATTTTTCACTACCCAGGGTAGCACCAAACGTCCCAAACAGTTTGAGTCTGCAGCACTCACTAGGGTGCCTGGATGTGCTGGATCCTCCTCCCCAAACACATTATTTTTCCCTTCTGTACTAGTGTCCTCTCTCTGCTTCAAATGGGGTTGTTCTCTCCTTTCATTTCCCTATCCCCCCTCTTTTCCTTGGCTCATATCCCTTCCTTCTGCATAAATGGCAGTGCTTATTTTCTCCCTTGATTTAACCATTCCCTCATACCCAAGATAAGCTCTTTGCTTCAAATTTTGCCTCCACTTCTTCCCTTCTGGCTGCATCAAGCCCACATTACTTCCTCCTCCACTCACTCTGCAGGCTGCACATATGCCACTTGGTGTTTCATTCACACTCGTGTTACCTGTGTGAGTCCCTTGCCTCACATCTCTAAACCATAACTCCTGCTGATTCTCCTTGAATATACCTATTCACTACTACTCCTCCCCTCCTCTCTGATTACAGCTGATTCCCAGGCTCAGACCTCCTCAGAGATTTTTATCTCTACAGAACAGAAATCTCTGTTCAACTGAGAATGGAGTCTGAGCATCACTCACCCTGAAGTTCTCGGGGTCCACGTGCAACTTGTCGCAGTGGAGTTTGCTCAGCTGAGCAAAGGATTTCTTGATGTTGTCCAGGTTCTTCACAGCATCCCCAAAGGAGATGAGCACTTTCTTGCCATGGGCACGGACCATAGGGTTGCCGAGGATGGTGGTGGGGCTGGAGAGGTTCCCGAAGGAGGCGAAGAACCTCTGGGTCCAGGGGTAGACGATGAGCAGCCTGGGGAGAGAGGGATGGGGGGACACAAGCAGAAACACAGACACCATTAGCACTCTCTGCCTGCAACTGCAGCAGTTTCTGTGTCCAGGATGGCCACTGAGCACATGCTGCAGAGCCAGACCTACCTGGCCAAGGCTTCAGCACCACATTCATCCACATTGACTTTGTACTAGATGCTGGTAATGATCTGCTTTTCTTCAGCTGTCCAGTGCACCATTGTGTTGACTGAGTGAGTTTGTTTGGGGCTTCCCTGAACAATGATGAGGAAGTGGAGCTGAAGTCTACCCCAGGGATTTTATACACTAAGAACAACTTGTCCTAATTTCAGTTGACATGGCCATTGGTTGGGGCTGGGATGGAAGCAGAACTGCACAAGGAAAGTAGCAATTTTGGATACTGTCCAAGAGGAAAAGAAGCCCTTCCCCCCCACCCTTCTGCCTTTGAGTGGACAAGTGGCATCTCGCACAATGAGCTTACAGTTGCAGCCCTGAGTGCAGGTGGAGCTGCCTGCACGGCTCCTCCTTGGCCATTGATTTGCAGCATTGCAGATGGGGACTGCATAAGCAGTGCAGATCCATAGCGACAAGCAGTGATGATCATAGGCTGCAATCTCTGCCTTGGCCTTGCTTTCAGACCACTGATGGTGTATAGTATATATAACGGTGTATAGTATAGGTGCCCGGCACTCAATGGGAATTCATCCTGAACAGCTCTAAGGATCATCAACCCCATCTCTAAGGAGCAGAGGCTTGCTGGGAAACAAGAATTGAATGAACAACCCCAAATATAGTCCCAGTACTTTAAACACAAGAACGTCCGTTCTTGTCTGTCCAAACAAAAAGCTTCAGAGCTTTCCATGCTCTACTGAGTGTAAGCTCTGCTAGATCCCATCTCTATTCCTCATGGTCAGAGAGAGTGAACCCATCTTGGAGGCATGGCTCTGAATTACAAGTCCCCAGGCACTCCATCATCTTGGCCTTGGTGCTATGAGGAGTGTAAGCCAGATGCATGTCTTCCTTGGCTTTGGATCTAACTGAAACTACCCAGAAAACATTTGGCTAGAGCAATTAGGAGGTGTGGAGGGGAGTGGGTTTTCCTCCTCAGGTTTAAGTGGTGGTTTAAGTGATTAAATGCAGAGACTTTGTCTGGTGACTTAAGCTGTAACTGATGACCTGGCCTTATGCACAAGACTGTTTCTCTAGTCWTCATTCTAGTTCTGCTAACAGTATGTGTACAAATGGATTCACGTGTGTGCTTTCTCAGTTCTTAGAGGCATATGAAATGCGGAAGCTGTAATGCCAGTAAATKGATCTGCAGCAGAGACCAGCACGACTCACCAGCACCCTCCTAGCAAGTTATTCATCAAAGCACTTTTCACACCATCTCAAGCAATGGAGTTAGTGCCGCTGGACTGCTATCAGCTGTYAGCTGAGACAAGGAAAAGCATGAGATGAAACCTCATGTGAAAAACTTTCAAAGGCTTTTCAGTTTTAAGATTAGTCAGACACAAAGATRTTTTAAGGAGGCCTCTCAGCGTGCGAGGGGAAGTGTTTATCATGATGTACCAAGCTGAGCTAATTTCTRTAATTTCTGTCCAGTTCACAGAGTCAAAGGAAGATCTCCTTTCCTCCCAGCACACTCACAGCAATACTTGGCWGTATCTACGTCCCCAGTCAAGCTCCAGAAAGAGGAATAAGGGTCCAGTGGTCTACAGTCCACATGGAATGGATTTCACTATCCTCAGGACTCTTGGCTTAAGCATCCTTGCAGCTGGCTGTTTCCTCATGATATGGGTGAGACAGAAACCAAGGTCCTTCCTTGCCTTTACATGCAAGTGCCATGTACAGTGCACTGGGCAAGTGCCATGCCCAGTGCCAAGGACAGAAAACCAAGGACAGAAAACTTTTTTTTTTTTTTTTTTTGAGGGAAACTACCCAGCTGGCAGTGAATAACAATTGAAGTGATGGCCTTTATAAAACAAGCAGAATTTACTGGTCACTCTGATTGCAGCAGGCAGTGTCCCGTGCCAAGCTTTACCAGAGCCTTTATCAGCAGGAGTGGCAGAAATACCCAGCCTCTGCTGCTCTGGATCCACGCCAGCCTCTCTTCTCTCTCCTCCAGAAGACAGCCAGGCTGTCTTGCYGGTGTCCTTACTCACATTTTATTTGCTATGATCTTCTGTCCTCAACTGAAGAGTCCTGTCTGGGCTCATTGCACTCTATGACAACATCTTGTSGTCTCCTAAACTAGACCAGGAGCTCACTCATTCCTCCTGGGGTGGATGAAGCAAACAGCAAAATGTGAATGTGTATGTACAGTGGTCATAAAACAGTCCTGCAGCAGCCAGCTCTGCCTTTCTCGTCAGCCACTTAGAAAGGACTCTGGGCTCCTAAAGATCGTGTATGCCCCAATGCAYTGTAGTCAAATACTAACACTGCCTCTGTCCTGTGCCTAAGCTCTGCTCCCAGAGAGGACATGGTCTGCCCAGCGAGCGGGCCTGGGAATGTGCTTATAATTCCAGCTTTGGTGGAGTGACTTTGGGAGAGTCACTTTGCTTGCTGATGCCTTCATTCCCTGGCTGTGAAGGATTAGTGGGCCACTGAAGTCCTTCCCTTTGCAAAGAGCTTYCAAATAGGCTGACAGAAACACTGCTGGGATGAGGTAGCATCACTCTGACACCAGACCTCCTGTTGTGTTCATCCAGCCTCATGCCCAGGGCTCACCTCCAGCACCTCTGCTTGGGGCTATTGGAGTTTCTGACTGCTCTGGTTTCACACAAGAAAGGGGCAACTTTTGCTTGGAAAGTCTGGCACACTAAACCTCCCTTTCTGGATCTGCAGCACCAGCACCACACCCTGCCCCTTGTCTACACCTTTAATTGCAGAATAAGGCCAATGCATCTCTTTTAGCAAGTACTCACGTGTGAGAGGAATCTGAGGCACATAATTAGCCTTCAGCCACTGCAGAAATCATTTCCCCAGATCTTCAAAGTCAAATGGGACCACTGGGAGTTGTCTGGACCTCCTGCTTGGCACTGCCAACATGGGCCAGTATTTGAGCACAGCAGGTGAGATTAAATTGAAGCACCTCAGTTCTCTGGAGACTGGACCACTGAGTGCCATGGTCAGGGAGCAGGACACACAGGTGGAGAGTTAATGCCTGAAACTCCTCACAGGAGGAAACTGCCTGAATGAGAGATTCCTAACTGAGACCTACAATGGACTGAGGTCCCAAAGGACAAGGAAAACCATTGGCCTCCCTCTCAAATCTGATTCATAGGAAAAAATCATTTTGAATCCAAATGAAGAGACCAGCAGTGAAACAACCCTCCAACCYTCCCTACTCCGGCATACATCTAGCTAATGCTGAAGAAGAAAAAGTGTTTCTAACTCCTGTGAGCCCCAGCTGAAATACATAGCCTAAGTTTTGGGCCCAGTTGTTGCCCATTGCAGTTTTGGGCCTGTTGAGGCAATAATCACCAGTGGGATATCTCCATGGCACAGGATGGAAGAGGARGAACAGAATGATTCAGATATTCACAGATGATGAGGCCAAAACATATTGCTGACCAGCTTGCTTGTTTCCCCCCTTTTTTTCTTTTCAATCCAGGATGTTTTAGGCATTGCCAGCGGGTTGTTTGTGTAGGACAGAGAGACTGTGAGTGCAGATCCCTGCTCTACCTGGAGAAAGGCAGAAAATTTATTCCTAAATAACCCAGAACATAGATTTCATCATTCTGGGACATAGACATGCCTGTCTAGATATTCCTGCCTCCATACCTCTTAAGTTAGTCTTAAAGCTGATGCATTTATGCAGAATTCTTCCATTCCAGTGAAAACCTCATTGTACCATTAATCTAATCTGAGTAAAAAAAGCTCTGATCAGTTCTATGTAAAGCAACTACCCTCGGTCCCTCCCCTCCAGATCGTACAAGTTTCCTTTAGCTGTCTTAGTCTCATCAAGAGGGCTGTAATGTGAAGAACATTTTTACTGCTGCTTCATAAAATGCTTTTAGTTGAATTTTTGGAGATAGCAGTACTAAAACATGAAGGGCCAAATTTCTGTCTAATCTAAACTGGCTTCAGTGAATCTGTACAAATTTATACCCTCATACACCCCCACAGAATCACAGAATGGTTGAGGTTGGCAGGAAACTCTGGAGATCATCTAGTCCAACACCCCTGCTCAAGCAGGGTCACCTAGAACACATACGCRTCACAGGTTGAGGTGCTTTAGGGTTGGAGAGCCTTTGCTTGTCCTGCAGCTTGGCCTTCTGCACAGGGTGGGCCAGAAATCCTCCTCCAGGGGTTTCAGCAGGCTCAGAAGCACTAGCTGAACTGGAATGTGCTCTCCAGAGTGGTGCCAATCTCTGATTTAAAGGTTAAGATCCCCATATGTCCCACTGAATTCCCTTTGCAGACRTGTGCTTATGTGTGGAGCACACACTTGTGTGCTGAGCTCTTGGCTGCTCCAGGAGGATAAGAAAGAACATTAGAGACCRGGTGGAAACCTTTAGAAAAGAGTCCAAAAAGCTGGTGAAAGTAGCCTCTCCATTATGATAGGACTGAATGCCTCCCCAGAGCATGGTCCCACCAGCCCTGAGTCCCCTCTTTCCCCCCCCCTCAGTGACCCCAGCCCGACCCTCTCCCACCCCCACAAGCAGCCGCAGAGACAGGAGATCATTAAGAAGTTCAGAAAATAATTTTTATTATCTGTTAGAGCCACATCTCCTATCAGAAGGTCTAATGGTATTTGTAGGCCAGAGCATGGGCCACCACACCAACTAGCTTCTGCCAAGTGGCCTGGCAGGCAGGGGTGAAGTCCTTGGTGAAGTGTGCAGCCAGCACGATGATGAGGATGTCTCCCAGGAGCTGGAAAGGAGAARGAAGGAAGTCAGGTCAGCACTGTGCTGAGAACTCCCTTTCACCCCACTCAGGACCCTGGTGCCCCACTGCTTTGGCAAGGACAGGGAGGCATCTGGATCTTGCAGTTAGGACCCAGAGGATCTCTTTTAGCTGAATTCTGTCTGCAGAAAATAGTTTTGTCATGACCACATGCACTTATATTTACCCACTTTAGCCTCCTTGCATCTTCTTATATCTGCTTTTTCTAGTCTCTAGTCTTTATTTTCACCTTCTCT